>NW_022279530.1:0-100432 GCF_000004075.3 Cucumis sativus | reverse complement strand
CATAATCCCCAGGATCCATACTGCCTCCTCTGCTAGTATCTGGTCTCACAAAATTTGCAGCTTGCCAGGCTATTGTGGTAATAACATCAAGCCAGACGTCAACACAATCTCCTCCAGATTGGATATCCTCCCCTTGCAATAGTTGAGCAACGAGAGCCCTAAAATGACCCTGAACCATAGCTTTCAATGGCTCCTTATTCTCCTCATGCAAATTTTGCTTGTCTGGAAACATGCTAGAAAGGCTACTGGTCCTGGAGAACATAGCACCAGAATCCCCAATATTGTCATCTTCATCGTTGTAGGAAAAGAAATTATTCTCCAAATCATCGCTTTCATCATCAGGAGGTGGGGGAACCATATAAGACCATTGTTTTCAAAATCTAATGGCCTCTCTACCTTTCCATCTTGGTTCTGAACAGTAGGCAGGTCACCAGAGCAAGCCTGTTTATTATCTTGGCCTTCAGTCAGTCTCTCAGACCTATTTAAAATGGTCTCAGCCTCTTGAGACAATAGATTCACCCTTTGACCTGGATCTAATGTCTGTACAACATAATCAGCTTTACTAAAAGTATAATCGTTCCTTGAGGGGCTGTCAGAAGGACTTGATCCCCCAAAATGAGAACTAAAGAACTCGTTTCTAGTACTAACACTACTTGACTCTATGTCTGAACTGTCACGAAAATAATCACTTGATGGGCTAAAAAAATGTCTCCCGGAATCTTCTGCATCATCTTCGTCACTCCTACATTAGTAAAAAAATACTAAATGAGATAAGTGTATTAAATCATTTCACGTCACTCTACTGTATCAGTAATAGACATTAAAGAATTGAAACAACAGCCGATTTCTTGATTTAAAGTGGAAATATATTGTACTTTGATCCCAGGAGCATCATCCAAAATCAGAAAGTTGAGTACTATCAACAAGACAATACTAAATGAAAGAGTTTTTGCTTTAAAAGTAATTTTTATAATTCTAACATAAAATTTCAGAAGCACTCAAAAAGAAACCTACCAACACAACTATATACCAAACTTATGCGTTGTCATAATGGGAACATAAGAACAAATAATTCACATACAAGCACTTAAAATATTGTACTAATTTTAAACAAAAAGTACAAGATTAATAGAAGTTACTGCAAACTAGAACACAAAAAAAGTAATGAGACAAACAGAAATTGCATTCAAATGAAATGTTACCAGTTAGGCGAGTGACGAACGAAATAGGAAATGGATGAGCATTAAACGAGCTCGAAATCCTATGTGATGCTGCATAGGGAGAATAACCACAATCTGACTCAAGATATCGACTCAGACGATCATCGGAAGTGATTCAGTCTTCATTGGGACTTGTCTGCACCATCATAACTAGGAGAAGGAGGCTCTGGACTATATCTGAGAGACAGAAGGATGAACTTTCTCACTATGTCTCCTCCCACCTTCAAGCCGAGATTAGTATCAGAACAAAACTTACACAACTTGGTTCTCTTCACAGCCTCATTACCCACCTTCATACCATCTGATTGAACAACATAAGATTCATAACCCGAATACATTTTCCACAAGATGACTGATTACAACTCTGGCACAGGTATCTCAATGACATCTTGGAAAGCTTGTATCACACTCACAACACATTTTGTAACTATTGTTAGGCAGCAAATTCCTCAGATAAACACACAGATGAGTTAGGTCCCCAGGAAATCCAACACCTAACCTTCTCAATCAGATCTGATAATGAACTATCAGGTATTCCCATAAACAATCAATCATCCAAGAAGAATTAAAACCTCGATGATTCCTCAAAATTGAAACAGTATAACACCACTCCTCTTTCAAGTTCAATACATGGAAATTTTTTTTCTCTTTTTCACATATAGAAATAAAATGAAAAAGAAAATCTACCGTTGAAAACAAAATACCACAAAAGTTTGAATTAAAAAAAAAAAAACTGAATAATACCCACAATAAAAATGATGGGGTGCTTTAGGATGATGTGTTTGTATGAGTCTCAAGACTTTGTATATGTATTTCTTCCCCTTCTTTGTTTATCTCAAAATGGGGCCAAAAGCCAAAGAAAAGAAGAGGGAAAATTAAGAAGTCCTCCAAGAAATATATCAAAGGAATGATATAGAAAACTATGAAAAAAGCTGAGATAAACAAAATCTAGCAATATATACATCAAAATCCTAACAGAACAATAACCCACCAAGACCAAAGAAGCCAACAAAGACCAGTATCAGCACGAACAAGAAGAAAACAAAAACGAAACCCTAAAGGCTTACTGATGCCAGATTCCTCAAGAATGAATCTGGCAACCGATTTAAGCATCCCAAGGACAGAATCCAGTAAGAACCGATCATATGTAAGAAAAGGTAGAAGATCAATGAAAAAGTTAGCTTGATTTGATATACAAACAGAAAGCCAAGTCAAAATAAAGCAACCCCAGAAGAAAAACACCAAAAGAAGACCAGATTGAAGTAAGATGAAACAGAAAAAGAAGCAGCTTGTGAAGAAGAAGAAGAAGAAGAAGAAGAAGAAGAAATTTGTGAAGGGATTTTGAAACTTAAATGCTTGGTAAAATGAGAATCAAAAGGAGGTATAGAAGGAGTACGGAGAAGGTTCCTTTTCTACCGGAATCAGTAGCTCGCATCTCGAAGCTTAAAATTCCTTCTTTGTTACCCAAACAACAACCATAAATTCTTCTACTGTTCGTCTTTCCCATCTGAAGAAGGAACCACTTTCTTCTTCAATCCACCATTCTTTCGTTTCCTTTCTGTTGGTTGATTTTTCACTTCAGTTCTTTCTCTGAGTTTCAGCTCGCTTTTTTATTTTTATTTTTTTCTCTTTTTTTCTTTTTTATTCTTCTACTCTCTCTCTCTGCTTCCTTGCTTCCTTTTCCTTTTCATAATACTATTGAACAAGAAATCCATCTATGCGGCCAATGCCCATATAAGAAAAAGCAATAAAAATCGAACCGGAGCGAACCAGACCAACCGAACCCAATACTTTTCTTTCTCTCTCTCCCATCTAATTCCTTTCTACTTTAAATTTCCTTTCTATTCCTTAAGAAAAGCCTTGAGGTTTATTTTATTTGCTTCTTATTTTATTTCCTTTTTTCATTTACTCAAAAAAAAATTATGTTATTAATTGTGTATCAAATATAAAAAAATACTGAAAAAATAGTTTAGATTCTTTTCAGTTTTCAAATTATAATAAATATTTCAACAGCTTGTTATATTTTTTAAGGAAAAAAAAAAGTAAAAATGTAATTTTTATTTGAAGGTAGAGGCTAATATAGAAACCTGATCAAAATGGAATAAATCTAAAAAATTGAATATTAAATATATGTCTTAAAAATTAGAAAACAAAAGTGGAATAAAATTGAAAACATGACTGCACTTAAATGAAATTATGTAAATGTTATGAAGCTGATTAATTAAGATTATAAAATAAATAATAGGGTTTACCGATGTGTGTTTATAATTATAATTTTTTTTTTTTTTTTTGATATTTTAATTTAGGGCTTTAGTTCAATCCATGCTGTAGATTGGTCAGCAACTCAGCGTCAGACAGATGAGAAAGCATAGTCAGCTCTAATTCATCCTCTTTTTTCTTTAATTCCTCTAAATTATATTATATATTTCTCATCCCAAATTATTATATTTTAAAAACTTTCTTTAATTTTAGTTCAAAACATGCACCTTCAATTTTCTCCCATAGTTTGTCTCCTCCAATTAATTTTGAATAAACGGTACCACCTACACGATAATTATAGTCAGACCCTTAAACTTTCAAATTTATATAAACGTTAAAACGTGTATAGTAAAATAGTAAAAAAGATTATGATAATAGAATTTATATAAAAATTATAAACTTTTTTTCTGCTCTAAATTTAAAATAAAATAATGGTTTTGAAAGTTTTCATTTGTTTGTATATAGATTAAATTTAAAATGGATTGAAAATAATTAAAATTAGAGTTAAGGGTTAATGATATGTTTTGTTTGGTAAAAACAATAATGGGGTCTCTTAAAAGAGAGATTATTTTCGTTTGGCTTTTGGGGCCCACAATTGGTGGATTCACGTGTGATACACGCGCCTTTGACGACATCTAGAACGTGGTATTGTGGTTGATTGGGGCTAACGGGTCAAATTTTACACCCACAATTATCATTTCTCTTTTCAACTTTTGTGTGTTTCTTTCTTTCTATATTTTACATTTATTTTTAAGTTGGTCTTTTCAACCTTTTTTTTTTTTTAATTCTCCCTCAAATCTCACACATATTGCGTCTTTCCTAGACTTAACTTTCGTTTTCATCTTCTCTTAGTCTAGTCTCATTTTTCATGCATACCTATGTAAGAGATCTTTCCATCATTATACTGTAAAATCTGTTATACTCTGATTGTGAGGCTCGTGTCTGAATAGAAGGGTCATTTTGACTAAGTGTGAGGAAAATATGTTTTCAAAGGGAGCGTGTCTTTTGAAGCTGGCATTGATCAAGGGAGGTGACGCATTAAAGAAGTACGTGTTTAACAAAGTGTTGGGCATTCTGAAGTATAACGCGAGATGAGATTATGTGAGGAATACGTCTAATCATGATTTAATAGTTGTTTACGTGTAAGGTTAAACTTAAGCATGGTCAAAATGAGCATTGAACTTACACATGTAAAAACTTCAAGTAGAAGCTAGCAAGTTATTAAGGACTTAAGGATGACTAATCTATTTTGAAGATTAGTACAAAAAGAAGGAAATGGACGATAAAGGAGGATTGTGCAAGAATCTAGTGTTATTCTACTAAGAAGAAGTATTAGGCGAGAAAAAGCTCGAAGACTAGGCGCTCTAAGCTAAAGGGAACTAAGGATTGTGAGTGATTCTTCAATTGTTTAATGTTTTCAAAACATCCTTCTAAATTTTTTGTTCATTTGTAAAGATGTGTTTTTTCATATGACTGACGTTTATGAAAGGAATGATTGTTCTAAAGAAAAATTTTATGTGAAGTAAAGTTTTATACGCGCGTGATGAATGTATTGTATTGCATACTTCTTCTTATGGTAAAATATATTAAATATGTCCGTAAGACTTATAATTATCCTACTTTGATCACAAAAATTTCAAATATTATATTTTAGTTGTGGAATTTTATCTAATTTATTTTACTTAGTATAAATACATAGAGAAATTATCATATTTAAAAAAAGAAAAAAAATAACAAATAACAAATTTTACAAAATAATTACACCTATAGAAAACTATTTATAATAAAAATAAGTATTTTCTTTATTTAGCTTTTTAATATTTTTTATTGAGATATAATAAGTCGGATAACTTTTCCTATATTTTATAATTCAATTATTCAATATGAATATTTCAAACTATACAAGAAATAGACAACAATCACATTTTAGAACGACTCTTGAGCAAGTAATTAATGTTATTTTTTAAGGCAAAATTAGAACAATTAAAATAAAAGATTTAAAAGTTGAAAAAGATTAAAAAATATATTATAAAGTATAAACATGAACATGTAAATTTATATATATATATATATTTTGAATACAATATCATTATCAAGATATTTATAAGTAGAAAAGTATGTAGATCTGTTTATGATACTTTATTCGGTCATTTATATTAAATCATCAAAACCATTCTCAACAAATGTAGAAAAGATATATATCCATTTCTTTTCCAATCTATATTTATTTCTTTTTCTCGAAAATAAAATATTATACGTTTCTTTATATAAAAAAAAATGTTATTATCACAGCTAAAAATAATAATTATTAAAATGCTCTTTCCCTATTAGCCACATGGATTCCCCATCAGCATTTGTATTAGTGGAATGAGTTAAAGTAATATTAAACTCAATCAAATCTATATTAGTTCATAATTCTTTTTGGATAAAATGGTCTATATTCATTAATACTATTTTTTCATCTTATCTAAAAGTCAATATTTCTTTTAGTAAACTCATTAAAACCTTAAATATTATTTATTTATTTATTTATTTATAAGGTAACCTTATACTTTCTTTTTTTTTTTTATGGATTCAAAGTATCCCAATGTCAAATTGAAGCTAAAGATTTCTCTTTGTTTCTTTAAGGAATAAAATTGCAAAGAAGCAACAATTAATAATATGATTAATATTTAGGGGTTTTAATTTGTTTATAAATGTTTTACTTTATGGGTCCAATAAATGAGATACTTTTAATGTTTTTCAAATAATGGAATAGAATAAAAAAAAAATGTGGTAATGCACTACTTGGATTTGGTATGACATTTTCCTTGCCTTTTTAATTCCCTCATGCTACGTCGTTTTCGTGGCTGTTCTTAATTATATTTCCTATTTCACAAATGTAATATATCTTGGGGTGATTTTTATTTATAGTATTTAATTTGTTGGTTTCTTTCTTAAAAGAAAGCAAGTGTAGATCAGGATTATTGGTTTATGGACTCAATTATAATTTTAGATTTTGTGTATTTAAATAAATAATGAAAATTTTAGAATTCAAAAAGAAATATCAACTCTTAAATAGTTATTTTAATTTTTTTTGAAGTATTTTCTTTTATTGTTAGGAAAAGTAATTACAAAGTTAATTTGGGAGATATTGTAGATTAAATTATAGGATTACTAATATTTAATGTTAGTTGTTACAAGTTATAGGGTCCCCATGATATTTATTTACGCATTTATATATAATTACACACATTTTTCTTAACTTTTTTCTACTCTAAAAACTAAATCATATATAAAAAGAATAATCAAATTTGCCTCATTTTACAGAAAACAACTAAAAAAATAGATGTAGTGCACATGATTCCAACCAAAAACCTTCCAACTTTGAAGAATTTAATAATAATAAAACATTATTTAATATATATTGTAATCTGACACTTCAAAATTAATATTAAAATATAAAAATTAAAAATGTGAGGGGACGCGTACTCTTAGCCAGCCTCCCTTAATAAATTTGTTCCTACAACCACGTAAACATTAGTATAAGTTGACATTATAAATTTAAGTTACGTTACATTTAACTTTTCAAATATTTAATTTTTGAAATTTATAAGTATTTAGTAACTATTTAAAATAATTTAAAATCATATTTTAAAATTTTATGAATGAGTATTTGATAATTAAATAATTGTTACCCATATCAGAGATTTAAATCTTAGTTTAAGATGTCAACCGTTAATGGGTGTTGTTTTATTTTGTAATTGTGAGGTTTAAATTTTATTTTGGAAGTATACTTTCATATCTTATAGATGCAATATATATGAGTAAAAATATTAGAAAAGTTCCAACCATTTTTTAAAATAACAAAATATTAAAACTATTTAATAACTAAATTTATCAAAATCTTTTATATATATTTTTTTTACTACATTCAAATATTTTACTATTGTTTTGATTTTACGTTGCAACCCTCCGTAAATAATTCAACTTTGGTGAGTTCTCAAATTTACATTTGAGAGGAAAAATAGTTGGTTGTTGCAACTTGGAAACTTCATTAATTGCAACAATATTTTAACAAACAATATCCTTTTTGCTTAATTAATTATATCTCTTACCTTTTGAAAATATATATATATATATATATATATATATTATTGTGTCAATTATTGTAGCTATAAATAAATATAATTTTTTTTCTCATCTCACTGTTGCAAGTTGAAGTAAAGTATAAATGGTAGAGATATGTTTTATATATACATATACACACACATATTGAGAAAATGATTTCCATCTAAAAGAGGGTTGACAATCTTAGAGCTAAAGACCAAGTTAAATGATAAGAAAATTATATTCAAACAAAGGGAGTTGGTAGAGTTCTATTTTTCTTTTTCTTTTTTTCTCTCTAACTAGATAAATACTCCCAATGATAATTTTTTTTAGCATCTTTATTTGGTTATATTTTAATTGTTTTGATGTGTGTATATAATATATATATATATATATATAATATATATATATATATACACAATCTTACATAATTGTGTTTGTATAATTTGCTAAATATTTGTTTAGGGTAAATGCATCTCTAAGGTTAATTTGTAGGTATTGGTTTCTTAAAAAAATGGGAAATGAAGCATTTTATAATGAGTGTGAATGAGCTTATGGGGATGTTTTTCTCTAATAAGAAGTGGGGTTGTTTGTGTCACTCACATATTAGACCATGGGATTTGAATATAGATGGTCATTAAAGTTGAATATATATTTTTAGAGCATGTTGTATAAGTTGTAGTAATTAATTCTTTGTCAATTATAACATCAAGTTTTATCATACCCAAATTGAAAATACATATTTTTTTAGGTAAATTTAGTAATGCTTTCACTATATCACAAGAAATTAATAACAATTATGGGTCCGAGTGAAGTAAAATGAGTGGATATATGATTATATGAAAGGAGAGGTGTAGATAAGTTGCATTCATTAGAAGATGTTTTGGACCAACTCGAAAATTTGGGTTGCTTGAGTTGGTTATATGAATATATGAATGACCTTAATTTCGCTAATGTTGCTAATTTAGATGTGTCTATTTGTCACACCTTGCCCTGCAGACACCCTTGTTTGCCATGCAAGACGTGATGTGACTTGAGTGTTCTGATGTGTTTAAACGCCAAAATACTTGGTCTTAAGATCCTTAAGCTTTGCTTAATCGCATAGTCTCTTAAACTTAAACTTAGAAATCATACTTTAGGTGATCTAAACAACTTAACATAGGAAGTAACAAAACATTTCCTTTATAAATCTTAAGTCATATAAGATTACAACACTTTGCAGATTACACAAGTATAAAACTCAAAACTTAAACTAAAATACCAACTAACATCTTTTCTCGCCTAGTAAGCCCATCAACTTTTCTTACTTGGCCTTAATGCCTGTTTCCTGGAAGATGAGATTTAAAAACGTAAGTCTAACAGATTCAGTGAGGTCTTAAGAAATCCTTTTTACAATTCCTTTGCAAATATCATTTCATCAAGCATAACATACACAAAAATATATCAATTCATATAAACACATCATTTCTGTTAAATATTTCATCTCGCATAAACACACATTATTACGAAACATTCCTTTCGCCAAGGATATATCTCGAATCATTCTCTATGCTAAATCTCATTACTTCGCGTTTATACTACTGTATTAATAACATCTGAGAATATACAGATTCACCCTTGTTGCTCAGGCCACTAAGTTCAATACGCTCCTTTCAACGTATTAACCAGCTTCTCATCACCATGTAGCCCCTTTCACCTCATGGTTGTCTTGACTCATTATGTACACATAATAGTTAACTCATTGATAGAAAGTAAATAACAGTTTAAACATCATCTCATAAACAAGTCATGTTTTGGAACACATAAAACATACTTTGAAACATATAAGCTTTTCATGTAAATCTCTTTTAGAAGCATTCATATTGAAATCATAATTTCCAATCATCAAAGAATCTATCAGAATGCTAAAAATCATTCAAATATTTAAAGAAAACACTCACAACACTTGGAAAATAAACTTGAAGGGCTTCTTTTCTTTTTCTTCTCGCATAGACAAAATGACAACACTTCAACACTTAAGCTTTTCTCTTCAAAATCTCAAAATAACATAGTCACTAATAATTTGGCAAAAAGACCCCTATTTATATTGATCTTTAAACAAAGCTTAGTCACCCTTGTTGCTCAGGCCGCCTGACACAATATACGCCTTTTATCCATTTACCGGCTTCATTCTACCATGCAGTCATTTTCTACATGGCTGCCTTTACTCATTTATGTGCACATAACAGTTAGCTCAATAACACGAAGAAGACTAATGGTTTGAACATAATTTCATTTACACTCAGATAAAAATGATATGAACTTTCTTTCAAAATCTCTTTAAAACATTCGTATATTAAACATCATTTCAAAGCAGTAAGAACTTTAAAGAAAACTTTTTAACATAAACAAAATCTTTCAAAATGAAAACCACTCACAACAACTTGGTTTTCCTTAATGTATAGAATGTCTGGCTTCGACTCTCTTTTTCCTCTTCTTCTCGCCTAGAAGCAACTTAGCACTTAGTTTCCTTACAATTTCTTAGAGCAAAGTCTCTTAATAATCTATCTACTTCCTCTCTTTATACTAACTCTAAATCAAATTATTCATCCTTAAACTCTTAAGAATTCGCCAGCTCCTACTCTTAGTGACACACGTGTAAGTTCCATGTTTATCTTAAACATGCTTAACTTTTAACCTTACAAGTAAACCCATGAAGTAATCTTAGGAAATTTCCTAGAAGTTTCCTTACTCTTCATTACCTAGTTTTCATCTCGGGAAGAACTTCAAAAGCCTAACAACACTTAAACACCAAAATTCCTATCAAACCACCTTATTTCCTCGCGAACTATCTTAACACCAACTTTTTATCACCCAGTTTTACTCAAAACGCCTTCTTCAAATACTTCATCAACTTTTAGTCTTTATGATTTAGGTATGGGTCTCACACTTTAGACGGTGAAGTGGTGGTTTTGGATTTATTAGGCTTGAGGGTTTTGGATGGCGACGGTGAGATGATTTTCTTAGGCATTTGGTCATCTGGCACTATGATGACTACAAGATATGAAGGATCCTTAGAGTCATTGGTTTCAAGTTTCCTAACTTTCTTTCTTGATCCTAAAGTCTCGTCCTTGCCTTTTCTCTTGCGTTTAAGTGGGGTTTGCTTTTCATCCTCCATTTCTTCTTCTTCTTCTTCTTCTTCTTTAGACTCCACTTCATTAACTTCCTCTACTTTTCCCTCTTTCTTGGTCTTGAGGCGTTTGTCTTTCGCTTTGCTTAAGTGGAGATTGATTACACGAAGAAGATTGGATACAGTACGCAACCCACATCCTTCACCACTGTCTTGGAGAGTTTTTCTAAAGTCGGGCATGCCTTTAAGCACAATCGTTTAATTAAATGTGGAAATGGTCTCATGCCACGAGGATGCTTGACCCACACGAGGATGTGCTCACAAATAATTTCGTCACGTTCACTGAAATATTTTCCTGAAGGGATAAGAGCCCTTTGCGGCGGAAGATTTTACAGAACCAATTGAAACTAAAATTAATTGAAAACTAAAAATACCAGTATATTGAAAACAATTACAAAAAGAAATTTTTATAAGGCTTAAAGGCTAAACATGCTTTATAATTTAAAAGAAAATTACAAAGAAGAGAAACATACTTACTCACATTGATGCCTCTCTATCTACTAAAACTCCAAATTGTTGAAGCACCACCACTTGGAGACATTCTTATTCTCTAAGCTAGAGATTTGGTTTGTGGGACCTAAAATTGGAAAAGAATTTTTTTAGAGAGAATTTTTCTTCCTTAAGAGAATTCACAGAGGCAGATACTGAGAATCCAGAGAGAAAGGCTGCATTTTTTTGCCTGGCGATAACTCCAAAGAAGAGAAAAGTTGAGAGAATAAAGGAACGCGTTCCTTATTAATTTAATAAATTAATATTAATATTAAAATAAATAATTAAATTAAATTAATTAGATCATATTTGATTAATATTTCATTTAAATCATATTTAATGAATATCTCTCACATAGTCTATAGTTTTAATTTAATTAATTTAATCAAATCAAATCAAACAAAACTATTAATTAATTTCTAAATTAAATATCATATTTAAATATAAATTTATCTCATATCTTATAGTTTTAATGTGTATCATATACATATTAAATTTTAACCTATAGTTTTAATATGAATCTAATTCACATTCAATTAATATTTGAACTCATTTAAATATTTTATCTCTCATAAATTAATTTTGAATCACATACAAAAATAAATTTGTACAATACAATTTAACTTATTATAATGTATAACGTACATTATATTAATTTCCAAAGTAAATTTGAATATTTCAAATAGAAGAGGACCTAATGGACCTACAAATCAGAAGCTGCAATGATATGAGATTAATTGGTTAAACTCATTAATCACATTAATTAATATTCGTTAATTGTGTGTACACTCCACTAATGACTCACAACTAAACTCTTCTCACTGTAGATGTATTTATGTGTCCATAAATATAGACCAATAATAGTAAGTTAATCCTTCACAAATGTTTGTAACACCAGCTGGGTCAAATTATTATTTTACCCATAGTTTACTTCTAGTCCTTAAATATCAGTGCTCCTCTAATGGACAATATGTTTATGGTCCAACCACTAAACATAAACTCAATCTCGTGTCATAGAGAGGGTAGGGCCATTTGTTTAAGTTTTGGAGACACCATTGAAGGGAACACTCATCTACTTACCCTAAAGTCAAGAAGGAGTAAAATTCATCTTATGTGATTATGTTCTCAACTTTCCACTCGGTCTTGTCCCCAAAATGATAAGCATATTGAGTCGACGATCTAGCCACTCTCACCCATACAAATCAAAGGAGAATCCCTCGCGAACAAGAGTTCATAATAAATTCAGGATTAAGATTAAGTTATCTAGATCACCCTAATGAAATAGAAACCCAACTAGTTAACAGAGTTACATTTAGTGGTTACTGTTTTGTGGTCCGATCTTATGCAAATTCATTGCATAGGATACCCTTACTCGCATGTCACCTACATAAATGCGTTAGATCATTGCATTTGTATCAAATACAAAGTGAGTCGTATCTATAGTGTTACCAGGATAAGGTACCCAACTTTGTCTCTATAGTATAGACCCTCTAAGTTGTATCTCGAACATTGATCCATGTATGTCTCTTACATACTGTTCAAAACTCATCAAACAACTTATGATGTTAGTTTATTAGATTTAGGTTATTAAGACAAAACTAAAAATATAATCAATTACATTTATTGAAATTAAATAATAACACTTTATTAATAACGTTAATAATAACACTTTGTTAATAATGTTAATATTAACACTTTATTAATAACGGTTAATGTATTATATTTACTATCTACGAGTTTTAGAACATAAAACCCAACACCTTCATAATGTAGTAGTTGAGCATTGCCTTGTCTATTGAGATGGTGCTATCATGGCGCGTAGGAATGATCTTCTTCTTCATAAATAGAAGCCAAAAACTGGCTACGGTATTCAAGTTGTGTGGGAAGAGTTGGTACTTTTCAATTGGAGTTCTGTCACACTTAGTGTCTGACCAAGCTATTCTTTTCAACGCGTCTTTTATGTCCTACTGTGTTAGGTTCTTAAAGATGGCGTGCTCAATCGCATTATCATCCAATCTGTATAATGCGTTGATTGTATCTGGCTAAAAAAAACTATTTTTCTTTTAACTAGTGTATAATGTTTTTCTTAACAGATAAGTCCCTTGTAGAATAGATTCACTACGTCAGCCCTTATCGCGGTCACCTCTTCAAAAAAAATTCTTTAGTTGAATGCTCGGATGGATGATAACAAGAACTCTATGAAGGGATTAAAGTCTGTGGAAGCAAAAGATTTTACAGAACCATTCCTTAAAATTAATTTGAAAATCCCAAAATACCAATACACTGACAACATTTTTAAACATAATTCTAAAAGGCTAAGCATGCTTCCAAATTAAAAGATACAGAGAATGAAAAACTTACTTAATTTGACACCTCTGAATCTACTAAATTTCTAATTGAGACACCACCTCTCGGAGACCTTCCTATCCTCTGGGATGAGATTGGTTTGTGGGAACCAATTGGGATGAGAAAAAGAAAGGTTTAAAGAGAAACTATTTTGCAGAGAGCAAAAACATTGACTTCATTTTGTTAAGAAACACTGTTTTTCTTCTGCATATTTATAGCTCTCTTTCATTGAGGAAATAAGAGAGAATCATGAAATTCTATTAACTTAAAAAATATTAAATTAATATAAATTTCAAATCTACTAATTAATTAATTAATCAATTAATAATTAATTAAATCATATTTAATTAATATTTCATTTAAATCATATTTAATGAATATCTCTCCAATATCTTACCGTTTTAAATTAATTTAATTAAATCAAATCAAACTAAAACTATTAATCAATTAATTTTAATTAATAGCTAAATTAAATATCTTACATTTAACTTAAATTAATTTTGAATCACATTCAAATATAAATTTATCTCATAACTAATAATTTTAATATGAATCCAATTCACATTAAATTAATATTTGAATTTATTCAAGTATTTTATCTCTCGTAAAGTATTTTTGAATCATATCCAAAATTAATTTTATATAATAAAGTTTGATTAAAATATAAACTTTATATTATAATGTATCACCATACATTATACTAATTCCCAAAGTAAATTTGAACATTTCGAAATACAACTAATATAAATAAATCTCATTACCCTTTTATGAGCTAGGAAGGGACCTAATGGACCTATAGATCAAAAGCTACAATGATATGAGATTGATTGACTAAACTAATTAACCACATTGATCAATATTCGTTAATTGTATGTACACTCGACTAAAGACTCACAGCTGAACTTTTCTCACTGTAGATATATTTTTGTGCTCACAGATGTAGACCAATAACAGTGAGTTAATCCTTCAAGAGTGTTTGTAACACCAATTGAGTCAAATTATCGTTTTATCCCTGGGTTATCTCTAGTCCGTAAAGACTAGTGTTTTTCTAATGAACAACCTGTTTATGGTCCAACTAATAAACATAAACATTTATCATGCCATGGAGAGGGTACAGGCCTTTGTTCAAGTCTGGAAGACACCATTTAAGAGAACACTCATCTACTTACCTTAAAGTACAGAATGAGTGAATTTCATCTTGTGTAATTACGTTTCCAACTCTCAACTCGGTCTTGTCTCCAAAATGATAAGCATATTGAGTAGACAATCTGGTCACTCTCACCTGTATAAATCAAAGAAAAATCCCTCACGAATAGGAGCTAATGATACACTCAGGATTAAGACTAAGTTACCTAGGTCATCCTAATGAAATAGAAACCTAACTAGTTAACGAAGTTACATCTAGTGGTTACTATTTCGTGGTCCGGTTTTATGCAAACTCATTGCATAGGATACCATCACTCACATGTCACCTACACGAACACGTTGGATCATTAGGCTTGTATCAAATACAAAGTGATCTATATCCATAGTGTTACCAGGATAAAGCACCCAACGTTATCCCTATACTATAAACCATTTAAGCTAATCTTGAACATTGATCCTTGTATGTCTCTACATACTATTCAAGACTCATCAAACAACTTAGGATGTTAGTTTATTAAGACAAAACTAATAATGTAATTAATAACATTTATTGAAATTATAATAATAACACTTTATTAATAAATAACGATCAATGGATTATATTTACTATCTACGAGTTTTAGGACATAAATCCCAACACTCTGGCAAAATGCCTTAGAATGGATAGAGCTCCTTCTCTATCTTAAATTGTTTGCTTACTTCATTGACAGAAATGGTCCCCTCCATCTCACTTTCTTGGTCTCTTCTTCTTCTTCAACAACTTCACTTTGAGAACCTTTCTTGCCTTTCGACGAATTGCATGTTCAAAACCTTCTTCTTTATTGTGACCTTCTTCTTCTTTGAAGGTTTGGCCACTTCGTCATCTAAGGGACTTTCATCCTCTAATTCTTTTTCCATCTCCTTGTCGTACTCTTCACTATGAGTTTTCTTTGCCTTACCCTTCTTCACGGAGAGGGTTACTTTTTCTACTTTGTTAAGGAGCTCTTTCCGCTCCTTTAACTTTGTTTCCTTCTTCGCTTGTGCGAGGGCCTTAACACCCTACACTGTGACCTTAAGTTTAAAGAGGCCATATGCCATCTTTCCTTTTTTTCTCTTGGACCTTTTTTGTGACCCTCTCAAACTTAGTTAGGATGATGGGAGATGATGATGTCTCTTTATCTTTCTTGCCTTGTTTTTCCATTTTCTCCCTTTTAAGTCTTTCTTCCTCATCCTCCCTCTCTTTTATTTCTCTTTTCTTTCAGGTTCTTCATTCTCTTCTTTTTCTTTCTTTTCTTGCTCTTCCTGTGCCTTTTTTGTTTCTTCAACCATCGCCAATAGGTTGTCAAGTCAGATTCATGCAACTTTACTTCTACCCCATTGATTATCAATGGCGTCAATGCAACATTATCTTGCCCTTCATTACCAACTCCTTTGTGTTGAAACAGGGTTGGATCAATTGTTCCCTTAGAAATTTTCTCAAAAGCTTTGGTCATGAAGTTGGGTTGTGCTTGTTCCGACATAGGACCATCAGAATGGACTTGCTTAATTTATTCTTGGGATTTGCTAGGCTTGGAAGTCAAATACTTCTTAATAGCTTGGCAGATGGTCCTCTTTTCGGCCATTTGGACAAGAAAATATATAGATTAAGTCTAATGTAAAAGATTAAGAAAGGGAATTACTTGAAACTTCATCGAAAGTGATGATCAAAGGATGGAGAGCTTAGGCCTTCAAATGGTGGAAGCGACAAAAAAGTGTATATTAGGATTTATGTGGGTTTTTAAAGAGATGATCAACTATGGTTAAGGGTGGGTTACCGTGTCAGTTAGCGTCCTGCGCTTTAATTGTGATAGGACGCCTGACATCATCGTTTGGATTTCCTAAGCGGTGACTAATCATTCCTTCTTTTTTAAATTGAAATTGACGTTTTGAATTCCTGAAACCCTAAAATAACTCATGGGCTTTTCTTTTCCCAATAAGCTTCGCAAGAAAACCATAACGAGTGATGCGTTTTAACCTTAACCCAAGCTCGCATAGTGGTCTTATTGCGTAACCTTATTCTTTCTTCGTCTAAATTTTCAAAAACTTCTAAACTAGAAAGCTATAAAAGAAGGCAGTAAAAGACATAACTAAAAGAAATCAATAAATACAAAAGTGGTACATTTGTAAAATGGTTAAGGAAAGTGATTTGTTACAAAAGCATCCTTGCGTTTAGATTCTCGAACGTTAATGATTGGGGCCTTGTCGCAATTATTACCCTGCACAGTCATCCTAGATGTGTTGTTTCTTTCTAATCTGGCTTTGATTTTGTGAGGAGATTGTGAAGAGCATGTGAGAAGATTACAATAATAGAAAAGCATCAAATGTGAGTTTTTCTATTAACTGTATTTTGTTTCATTTAAGGGTTGTAATGCATGTTAATCACTGAAGTGTTTAGTTGTAATTAGAGTAAAATACGATCTTTATTATGCTGCATGTCTACAGTTTCCATCATCTACTATCTATGCTTTGCTGACTTTCTTAATGATTTGCATGTAGTGCAAGTTTTTCTCTTGCTTGCCCAAGTGTGAGCGAAACAAGAGATTTTCTGGGTAAGCCAGGATCAAACACAAAGAATTTCTATCAAGATTTAGTTATAAAGTCCACTTCTCATCTAGGCGATATACAATATCCATACAATATAAAGTTAGAGTATGTATGATTATTAAATATACTATTTACGCTAGAGATTCTGTAGAAGGTGACATGGAATCGTGGACATATGGAGAGTGAACTAACTTGCATTAAAGAAATGAGAAGAAAGGTTGCCACGTTGTAGGTGATTAAGTAATGCGGTAATTCTTGATGTGATAGAGTTTACTTAACCATCTTCTAATTAAAGTGGACACTTCTTAGTGCCTAAATACCACACTTGCTCGCCTAGCTCTAGTACATCCTCAAATTATTTCTCTCAACAAGACTTCTTCCACTTCTGCCAGTCTCTCGTATCTTCTCTCGAGGTCGTGGTTTCTATATCTTCAAAACCAAGTCTATTCAGACCACAGCTTAACGAGGACCTAATCTTCCGCATGAAAGTCTAGAGGGCGAAACTTCTTATCTGCCCACCTTTTCAGTTGCTTTGAGGCTTCTTTTAGACAGGCCCAAGCGATATATGATTTTCACTTTCACTTATTGGTAAAGTTGCGAGCTTGAGGACCCTTCTTAGCATAGGGAGGATCACAGCCTTTCAAACTCGGGGCGAACGATTGTGTGACACTTGTTCAAATTCGATGAACAAGTCAACCTATCAAAATTCAAAAGTCATAGATAATCTAAGAGTATGATGCAACCTTCGTTCGCGTTCTTGAGAAAATTGTTTATGAAACGCGAGAAAGAAATAAATACATTGAAATTGACGTTACAATATGCAATGAAGACTGTCAGTTGCAAGGAAAAAGGTTTGCTTGCAAAGAGTGCGACATTGCTTGGATGGGGATTCAACTACTATGCCTCCCCTATCATACATTTTGAACATTTTCAGCTCTGGTAGGCTTGCATATGAAAATGCCAAAACATCACACCCAAGCTTTATGACTTAAAAAGGAAAACAACTAGCTAAACTAAATACAAGACATAAAGATAAGATAAATCGAGGATATTTGGGCATACAACCATAGGTAAACAACGCTCTAGACAAGTATGACTGTGACACTGCACGCATGGTTCCTGCCTACCTAGTGCCCCTTGCATGCATGGCGCACGTTGGTGCTCCTCACACAACATGTGTCACTCTAACCTCTTTAGGCATAGTATACACGTAGCTTGAGCACGTGCCTTGTCGCTCGGTTGTGCCATGACTTTGTCATGTGCATGCAAATTGACCCAAAATAACCTCTATGACCAAACATCAAGCCCATCTTGCCTAGCATGCACAACATTGACCTACAAATCACAACTTCAATTTCATTTAGAATATATGACCTGACTTCGAAAGGTCATAACTTAACATCCATAAATCTGTTCATAAAACTTCCTTCTATAACGTTGTTCTAAATTGTCTTAGCTTTCTTTTTCAAAGTTTCGAAGGAACATTCCAAGTAATAAATTCTATAGTCTTCAGGAAGTGCACTTTGCTCAGAATCACCTTAGAAATGATCTTCTCGCCTTCTCTTGATCAAAACGCAAACCTCCTTGAATCCAAAATGAACAGCAACCCTCACTCACAAAGTAGACAAAAATTTTGAACTTTCAAGGCCAATTTGAACAATTTTTCACGAGTAAATTATGAGAAATTCAATACTGCAGTTAGCTATTATAAAAAGCATTGCGTCAAAATTGTCTTGACACCTCAACCTTGCTTAATCCACCATCTCCTTAAGACACCTCAAACTATCTTTCTACCTCAAAATGCATGTTAATAATATGAAGACACTTGGATTATCTTTAAACCGCTTCCTTTAAGTTTGCCACATGCATGTCCAAAATGCATAGCTAACCTCTTAGTTCATCTCGCTAGCCTTTCTTCAAAATGCCAAACCAAAACGCCCAACCCCCTTGACAAGTCCAAAACACCAAGACCAAGTGCCAACTAGCCTCTCTTGCATTGTCGCAAGTTTTATCCGACTAACCTCTAACCAAGCTTTCTTGCTTACACAAAACGTCCAAATAACCTCTCAAACTATTATTCTCACCTAGCCCTTAAATTAGATTACCTCTATATCTTCTCACTTAACACATGCCTAAAATGTCAAATAACCTTTTTAGAGGTTCTTTTCTTTCCCTTGGCTGCCCAAAAAACACTTTTTAGAGGTTATATGGCCTATTGACCGTCCACACTAGCCTCTAAACGCGCAAAGTGCCATTCTTTGATACTTAGCCAATCTTTCCAATTTTTCTTAACTCTGACTTAAACATAATCTTTAACTTTTTCAAAGAATTTAACTTTCTTAATCCCTTAAATCTCATTTTCTCTTATCCTTATTAGACTCCAAGCATCCAAAAATTTAGGGTTTCACATAGCTGGTTTTAAGAAAAACCTTTTGGAAAATCACAAGGAATCCACAGATTAATAAATAGTAAGCCATAACACATAAAGTTCGTCACAACAAACAATCAACGCAGTCGCATAACCACTACAAATCAATAACCACGAGGTGAGTTACCAATCCATACAACAATCACAATCACAAGTTCATTATGAGATCTAGGAATCTTCTCTCACTGACCTGGGATTCGTTCGCATCAGTATGACCAAGCGAGTTATTTGGGATATCCAACAACATCTCGCCACATTCACATTCTTAAACTTGGGAGTTACACTCCACCAACGTCTCATCAATGTCTTTCTCACACGCTACAATTAGTTCATAATAAGCCCATTATGAGACCTGGGAATCTCCATCGCTTAGACTTGAGATTCACTCTCGCCAGTATCACACGAATTACCTGGGATATACAACAACATCTCGTCACCTCTTTCTAATAGCTCACCCTGATCTAGGAGTTCTCCCTTCCCTGACCTAGGATTTGCTCTCGCTAGTATTACACGAGTTATCCAGAATTCCATTCAACATTGTGCAATAGATCAAGCCACAACCATATGACATAGTACCACTGCTTCCTCATAGCACATATTAGCACAATTAATAAGGTATTTCGTGATCATCAACATAGAGAAAAGAATACTCAACATATACATCATGCATAAAACATCACTTTTTAAAGCAAAGATCAACTAGTGGTTTTACAAATCATACCAAAAATTGAATAACTAATCACCACCATTTATAAATCACATTTTACCATCTTTCAAAGAGTGCTCGTAGAAAACATTTAACAATGCTTGTAGAAAACATTTAGCCTTTCACCTATTTCTAGAAAATATTTATGAAATGTATCTTTTCAGTCACAGAAATAAGACTCATAAAACATATTTGGTCATTCACAGAAAGATAATAAACTACATTATTACATTCAAACGAAGCTTGTAAAAACAAACAATGTAGTATACACAACAAGCTTGTAAATCGTTTTGTCACTCACTCAAAATACTTAGCCTTGACTTCTTCCTTCTCGGCTTTTAGCTTCCTCTTCACGTCTAACAGTTGGTGGAATCGTTTATTCAGCATTCAGAACTTTTTCCTCTTACTTTTATCGGATACCACTTTTCTGTTTAGAAAAAACTTCCTTTTTCTTTTGGCTTTTGACCCTATTTATAGAGACCTTTCACATCCAAGGGTCACTTTTGCGCTTTACACGTGTTGTCTTAGCACCCATCACATTATTCTACCAATCCAAACTCTACACGTAGTCTATTCTCAGCGGCGATTTGACTTTCCCTTGAGATGAACACCTTATCTCATTCGGAAGCCAAATTCTTGAATGTCTAACTCTTCTCGTTCTCTTCTCAAAGAAGCTACCTCGTTTCCTTTCCTACAATGTGTTAAATGACAAGACTTTTACTTCCTCGTCTCAATCTCTTAGACACAAATACTTCTTGCGGTACCCTACCAATGCCTCGCTCAGCGCATTGCCTTCTCGTCAGTTATTCCTATCGTGTTACTCAGTTTCCTATGATAGGACTTCTGTCTTACGCTTTTCTCTTTGTATCGTTCCTTGTAGGATGTCTCGACACTTATCTGAAACAACTTTCTAACAAGGCTTTCCTTAATAGGACATCTTTTTTGGATTAGTGTCTTACATTACAACTTTGACCATTTCCATCATGTTCGAGCTTCTGCATATGTATTTGCATTCATATTTTTCATACTTAAATTATATTTAAATATAAAGCACTATATCAAAACTAATAACCGACCGCTATATCATATATACTTGTTAGTTTCTCTCTCTTTACCCAATTCAAACTATTCGATCTAATCCAACATACTGTTATAAGTTAATAATTCCATATGAGCTAGCATGAGAACCTAATGGACCTATAGATCATAGGCACCAATTAACTGAGATTAACTAGTTAAACCCTTTTAGATCGAGCTAATCAACATTTATTAACTAACGGGTCATTCCACAAGTCCTCTAGTTGCACTCCTCACAATATAGATATATTCGTGTCCATATGATAAGATCATGATTAGTAGGTTAATTCTGTAACAACCCAACTCATTACTATTAAAAGAAATAACAATTTTTGCATTTAAAAGAGAAAGAGGAAAACTAAATTCTTAAATAAATAATTTCAAATACTCATTTATAAATCATAATTTGAAAAAATAGAAATAACTGCTAGGTAAACATAGTCTTAGTTCCGACCTTATCTCACTTTAAAAGAAAATAACATAAAAATATTTAACGAGTTTCGATAAATTTCAATAAAAATACTAAAAATAAAAATACTGAAAACATGAAAGGTTGAAACAACATAATTCCCCCAAAGCAAGTCACAAACCCTTCTTGTCTTCTTTCAGCTTTCCTCTACCTCTACCTTTGCCTGAAATATTAATTAAAGAACACCTACGATATTAGGTTGTAAGTGATCCCGTCAAACCACTAAAAAAACATGGCATGATAAACTTGTGGTCCTGTCAAACACACACAATCATAAATTTGTCAAAAAATGGTGATACCGAGGGACACTAAACATGTAGGTACAATCCTAATGGTCAAAGTTAATAGAACACCATAATCCATAGCATGTAGCCACATTATAGACATCATAACATGACATGAATATCAATCATAAAGTCTTTAATCATGTGACTAATATATCATGCATAATCATCAACATAATATCAATCATCATCTATAGCATCACATTATGCATTAGCTACCATCAATGCATAACAGTAAATACATGCAAGCTCTTAAATTCATGTTCGAATGTCTAGTAGTAAAATCTCTTTCTTGAGAGATTAGCTTAAAATTTACTTCCTAGTTAACAGTCAATAACTTTCCAAATAAACCAATCCTAAACATAAAAAATATTAAATTAATAATTTTATCAACCAAATCATCCAATTATTTATCTTAGATTTCCAACTTACCCAAAGTTGAGGTTGAAACCAAATCAACCTTGAATTAGAAAATTTCATAGATTAATTCTTCCAATTTAGCCATTTACCCTTCAAGGAAAAAATAATCAAACTTTAAGAAAATATTTTAACTCAATCCAAAAAATTAATTTACTTAGACCAAAAACTAATATTTGATGGGCATACCTAAAATCCAATTAAAACTCACTAAGAAAAATACCGAAGTGGCCAAATGGATAAATGGCTCAAGAAAAGGGTAAGAAGCTAGCTTGTGTCTTGGCTTGGGGAAGGGAACAAATCGACTTAAGTGGCTCGAGTAAAAGCTTGGGACGCCTCTGATGTGGAGGTTGAGGAAACGACGAGGGTGAGATCGAGGGACGACTAAAGGTGGCTTAGTGAGGTTTGGATGTGATGAAAAGGAGGACGTCACAGACAATGGTGTGCAAAGATAGTGCTTGAATGCAAACTCGACTCACGATAATGAAAGAAAATGGGGTGGATTGGTGGGCATAACAGATGCTTGACTACCGACAACTTCGTTTGAGAGGAGTAACAATGAGCGGTGGACGACGTCGAAACATATGGTGAAGGAGCTAGGACGGTTGTATTAGGGTTTCAAAAGTGAAGGAGGAAGAGGATGATGAATATTCTTGCACGAGGATCGAGGATCCTTTTTAAATATAAAAAATAATAATAATAAGGTTAATTTTCATAAATATAACAAAACACCAAAAAATTTATGGCCGGTGTAACAAAATCAAAAAGCCCATGAAGTAGGCCATTTTCTTAAATATTCCAAGTTTGTCTTTCCTTTCCATCTTCTTTCTTCTCTTCTTCTATAATTTTTCTTTTACATTTTTTTGAAATTATGATCTTTATTTTCAATCAATCATAATTTTTTTTTTTCTTTCAAAGTGTTATTTGGTACACGATCTTGAACCAAATAACACTCTGAAAGAAAAAAAATTTGGTTCAAGATCGTGTACCAAATATAAAATATCTTGAAAAAATTTGTTGGGATATTGGTACATGATCGTTTAGATTTGGTACATAGTTGTTTAGATTTGGCAAACCTAAACGATTGTATACCAAACAATCTTGAAAAAAATTCATTTAGATTTGGGTAGCCAAACCTAAACGACGATCATGTAGTCAAATCTAACGATCATGTATCAAACAATCTTTAAAAAAATTGTTAAACGACGATCATGTAGTCAAATCTAAACGATCATGTATCAAACAATCTTTAAAAAAATTGTTTAGATTTGGATAGCCAAATCTAAACGATCATGTAACTAAATCTAGCCAAATCGAAATGATCTAGTACCAAATCTAGCTAAATCTAAACGATCACGTACCAAATATATTACGTGCGTGAGTGGCCAACTAATCATGTGTTGACTGAGACATTTTTTGTATTTTCCATTGTGGGTCTATTGTGATTTATGTGCTCTAAAGTCTTATTTGATCCGAGATTATACAATAACCTTGGATTTTTGTAATTAATACACAAATTAATATTGCATAATCAATAATTAAACTAATCAACTAATAAATTATGAGAATTTAGAACACATAAATTTCAACATGGTACTACTTTAAATCATACTCTCTTGAAGTATATAGGCTAATTGCTCCCATACATCACTGCCCCAAGATGCACTGAGCTAAAAAGTTTAAGCAACTATGTCAACGATCCTAGGCCAAAGTTGCCTTGAGATGACCCCAAGCTAAAAAATATAAGCATTACAAAGTATAATCTCGAGCTAAGGTTGCCTCAAGATACATCGGGCTAAAAAACATAAGCATCATGTAGTATGATCTCACACTAAGGTTGCCTCGAGATATGCCCCCAGATGCCCCGAGTTGAAAAATTTAAGCAATTATATCAATTATCCCAGGACAAAGTTGTCTCAAGATGGGCTTGAATTAAAGGACAAAGTTATCATGTAATATGACTTCGGGCTAAGGTTGCCTCGAGATGTCCCTAAATTTAAAAATGAAAGCTAAAAGGGAAACTAAAAACTAAGATATAGACACTTTTTAGTCCTTTTAAGAAAAATGTATTAGTCATAAATTAAATTAGAAGATGACCAACGTGGAATTTCCTCCATCACTTGCTCTACCAAATCATTTTTTATTGGGGTTAATTAGTCATTTTTAGGCCAATTATTTAAAATTAAAATTCAATCACGGTGATGCACTGGGCTGAGAGAAGATTGAGAGAAATCATTCAAATAGTTTTTTTTAAATTTGGGAAGCGACCGAGATTGATCTCGAAAAAAACAAAATTACGAGTTTTCTAAAACCGTGCTACTCATAACAGATAAAACAAAAAAATGTGCTAGTTTTGTCCAATTCTCCAAATAGTGGCAAGGCACAAAAAGAGGTACAAAATTAAAGTCGAAAATGATGAAAAAAGTAGCCCTTCAATGCTAGCATCAACGTAACTAGATAGCCGAGAGGAACAAGCAAGTTAGTGAGTTAGCATCATGGCGCTACAAGCATCTATTTCTTTGCGCAGTTTCGCCTTAGACGTCTACAGTAAATTCCATTGTAAACACATTTTGTTTCTTTGAGTTAGGGTATCGATTCTTGAGCTCTTAGAAGCTGAGAGAGAGAGAGAGGTTTGACTACAACTCAGAAGGTCTTTGGAGTCGAAGACAATGTAAAGAGCAATCGAAGATTGATATTTGATGCCATCTCGAAAATGGGATTGGACAATCATTAGATAACACTTTCTCTATTTTTCTTATTTTTTTATTTTCCTATGTATTTTTTTTTGTATTCTTCTAAACTTGGTTTCGTCTCATCGAAGCCATGTTTGCACGATTTTCTTAGTTTTCTAGGGCTAACGTAGTCAAGTATTATTGCTAAATACTTTGGTGGATGTTGATTTAAACTACATGATTGGTTCTAATGATTTTGAATGCTTATAAATCATTTGATTGATCTCGTTGTAATGAGAATGTTTTAGATTAGATCATGCATGTTATACTTTTGTTTGCCTATACAGTGTAAGAGGATGACAATGAGATTGTTGATGAAGAGTTTTAATACCTTTTTGCTTAATTGGATCGATTTCAAAAGTATAATAGTAATTAAAAGAAATAAAATGTTCTATTTTCTATATAAATTAACAGCAACATAATAATGAAGTTTACATCCAAAAAGCCATTACCCAAAATGATGATAATATATAAAAAAGAAAAGGTGAGATGGAGAGCCAAAGAGAAAAGCGAAAGCGAGAGAAATGAACAATGGGCGATGGGAGACAGACATAAGCATAGAGACTCAATTTTGGCGTTAGTTTGGTGAGACAACAACGTCTTCACACTCAAGAGAGGGACGTATGTGCTGACAAGCTTCGCCGAAAGATAAGCTGATCCTGCAACACTTTTTTTCTTTTTCAAACAAATATTATTCAATTGGGAATCGATTGATTTTGCCCCTCGTTCAATTGCGTTATATTTTTGGCGTTTTTCAGCAGCAAATTTCATTCATTAGTTTAAAATACAGCGTTTTGATTTGATTATTAATGGGTCTTTTTGAAGGAAGATGAGTAGACAAAGCGAATGGTCCAAAATGCACACCAATTGTTTGTAAAAATGTTTGCGTCACTTTTATATGCAAATGGCGTTGGTTGGGCGGGCGGGGAAAATAGACGTACTGCCAGCGCCGCCCATGGGCGGATTAGTCATCATGCCTGACTCATCTCCACATGATACTTGAAGGGTATGGTTTTTTTTTCTTCTTCTTTGAGTCACTGGCTTTTTGATGGGTAAATTGTATTCAAAACTGTACATGTTTTATTTTTCTATTGTGAATTCTTTGTCAAATTAGAGCTACTGTGGTCCCACCATTTATAATCCTTTGCCCTCTTCATTTGTTTATGTTAGATTCCTTTCCATATGACATGTATTTATAATGTATATTATATATATATAGATAGATGTGGTAGCCAAAGTCAATATATGATTTGGATAGTTTTTGTCTGGAAAATGAGGATGGCAACCACTTTGGCCCTTACATAGTTCATACCATGACCCCGTCTTTTTTAGACTTTGGGATTTTCTTGAAAAATATTTTTGAGTTATTTAAATGTGTTTCCAATGGATTTTGCAATTTTTATTTATTTTATTTTTTGAGATAGAATTTTGCAATTTTGGATACCCACATTGTTTTTCTCCATGTGATTGTGAGCTTGACCCATTTTTAATGTTTTTTTTTCGTTTCTTGACTATTTATTATGCATGTTTTTTCCTTCCATTTTACTAATTTACAGTACTTGTTAATTTTTTGTGATGTCTGGTCACATTACGGAAATACATTTGAAATTTCTTAAAAGAACATTTTAAGGTGTTTTTAAGTGAAACCGTTAATCAATAGTAATACAAAAAAAAATTATTTCACTAAATGATTCTTTTAATAGTCATATCAAATACTTTTTCTAATAGAAAAAACCTATAATCTCAAACAGCAATTGATATGTTTGGCCCTTTTTTTGTCTGGTGGAAAAGTACCTTCATTATAATTAGAGAGTAAAGATTAATAACAAAACCGTATGTTTAGTTTTATAATCTTAAAGTAGTTTTTTAGTGCTCTTCAATCAAGCACTTGGATTAGAAGTCTTTTCTTCCAAAGCATTTAAGAGGTACTTTTGACTTTTTCCAATTTGTGTTACTCCCAAATATTAAGCACTACCATTCTAGAGAATAAAGTCCTTTGCAAATATAAACCCATGTGGGATTGAGTTTTGCATCAATCTCTAATAATAGAAGAAAATTCAATATTCTTTCCTCTCCTCCACTTTAGAACAAAATTAGCCTCTAAACCAAAAAGTCAAGCAATTTTTTTTTATTAATTATGATGATTTCATCTAGGAAAGGTATCTTCCTAAATTGTCAAATAAAGTTTAGGAGAATTATGGTTTCATCATAATGATAACTTTGGGAAAAAGGTGGGAGGCCATCAAATTCATATAAATTCTGAAGTTTGGTCGGCTAGAAAACCCCAAATGACATGACTTGGCCTAATCCCTACTTGCCATAAGTTTCTTTGTTAATTAGTGCCCTTTCTGTTACCAATTACAAAGATGTAGCTTTATTTTGTCTATAGGCCTAAACAGATGGCCTAAACGTCATCTTTATGATCACTGTGATTTGGAAAAAGTTGCTTTCATTATTGATGGAAAGAAGAAAAGTTTCAAGTAGGAATAACATAGAGCTTCTAATCAATATGGATTTTTGCTTTTGTGCTTCTGTGTTTTTGTGTGATCAAGTATCAACTATGGACCACTTGGCAGCTTGTGAGAGGACTCCCACTTTAGGTTATTTATCACTTGTCAAATATTCATACCTTCACCCATCAACTTAAACTTTTGGTTTAATTATAGTGATTGTAGGTCGTATATACAAACTCCTAAGCTTACAAATCTCTAAGTAATCTTGATTTCTACTTCTTGTGCTTTCTACAAATCTCTAAGCTTACAAGTGAGAGAAAATATTAAAGTATTTACGGCAACCCATGAACTTTAGCTTTTGAATTTGTTGGTGATTTAAGTGTGGGCATGAGCTTGAAACATTAGTAGTGGAAGCTTTGTTTACTTTGAGCCTATACCAATTAAAACCGATAAATTATTTATTATATCAACTTCAACTCAACTTTATTAGTTGAGAATTTTAACTGATAACTCTCAAAATTTAAGGATATAAACTGATATTTTTTGAAATATTTTATTTTATTCTCAACTTTCTTGTTTCAAGAAAAATGAGTGACGGAATATGTTAAGTGAGAAAACTTATTAGAGAGAAAGGGAGGAAGGAAGACTTTTTTTCTGAGAGTTTTTTTTCTCTTTGTGAGAAAAGTGCATCAGAGATTTTAACCCCCAAAGAAAGTAGAGTAGAGAGAGTAAGCAACACTTGTTTTAGGAAAAAAGATGTTTTTCTCTGTGGAAAAACTCAAAATTTTCATCTGTGGTAATATTTAAGCTTTCTCTAACCCAGATAGTGGAACCATTGAAACTAGCAAATTCTGCAATTTTGAGAAACTTTATTGCAAGAAACAAATGGAAAGAACTAATTTGAACTTGTGGAGCAAAACAAGTTCATAGCCAAGAAGGGGGCAAAATACAACTAACTCTAAGAAAATTTCGATCAAGGATAGTATTTAGTGATTGAAGTTGAAACAAAATGAATGTGGTAACAT
This sequence comes from Cucumis sativus, assembly GCF_000004075.3. NCBI lineage: Eukaryota > Viridiplantae > Streptophyta > Magnoliopsida > Cucurbitales > Cucurbitaceae > Cucumis > Cucumis sativus. The sequence continues at coordinate 71,561 of NW_022279530.1, read as the reverse complement.
TTTGAAGTATAACGATATTAGGAGAGAAGAATTGGTTTAGTTAGTATGTTATTATTTGTTATCAAGTCTGTTTATTTCTTTAACAACTTAATTACTCCTTCCTTAACAGTTAACAGGGGTATATATTGAAGTACTATCAATTATGTAGTAAAAAAGTTAGGGGAAAGAATCCTAGGACATTAGGTGAGTGATGCTCTACATGAAGCAATTGGAGAACGCCGTGTGGTGGTTAAGGACATGGGTGACCAGTGACCATTGGTGGGGAATAACTTGGGAGGAACCCTAAGATTAGAGGGATTGTTGCTTTATTGGTAATAGGAAAAAGGATAAATGAAAAACACCAAAAGAGAATGGAATAAAATAACATGTTATGTTAGGCTCTGATGAGATGCATAATAAAAGCTAAGGGTTTGTTGGTTGGTTGGTTGGTTGGTTGGCACCATCCCACACACACACAACAACGCAACAACATAAATGACAGATTTGCCCTCAACTTTCATTTTCATCACCCTCTTCATGTTACACAACCCACCCCAAGCTTCTAATATGTACATTTGTTTCTAATGTATAATGACCAAAAAATTCTGAATTTAACTTTTTGGTCATGATTTTATGTATTCGATGAATCTTGGTCGGTTCGATTGGTATACAGATGAGGATGACCAAACAAAATCTACATTTTATCAAAATGAAGTAGCATATGTAATATGCCCTTGTTTGGAACTACTTATTAATTCCATTTTTATTCACCATGCATATATTTGTTTGCTTTCTTCTACTGATGTACCTCATTGTGTTATGTCCAATAAATCCAAACTGGATGTTAAAATGACTAAGAGCCTTACAAAATTTTAGGATTAAATCTGTAATTTCACCTTCAAACACTAAGAGCTTTTAGCTTAGTTTTCATTTGATGTATAGAATTTCATAATATTACATTTTTAGTTCTTAATTTTAAAATATTACATTTTTTAGTTTAATCTCAATTTTGTCGGAAAATATCAAAATGTTAGAAATCTAACCGTAAAATTTGAATTTTGTTTTAATTACCTTCAAGATATCACTTATAAATTTTAGAGTTTATTTTTCATTCAATAAGTTTAATTGCTATTAAGTTTCACCATTCTTTTTATCACTATTGAAATAATTTTAACTGTTCTAAATTAATTGACAGGATGTTATTTAATTTATAATTTTTTTTAAAAAATGAATTAATAAATAGCAATTTCCCAAAATTAAGTCAATATTTAGTAAAAAAATGAGATTAAAAGTATAAATTTCAAAACATGGAAATCACATTGAAACCAGACTTTGAATTTAGGAAATGAAAGTGTAATATGTGAAAATGAACCAATATAAGAAGAAGAAAAAAAACAAGTGTTTATCCAATTAAAAAAGTGGCCTATTCCACTTCAAATACAACAGCCAATTGATGGTTAACACATTATAAAATTATCACATCAAATGCTTACTAAACTCATCACCAATAGATTTAACACAAATCAACATTTTGGCACAGTAATAAGCGAAGGAGTGACATCACTAATTTATTAAAAGTGGAACGAAAAAGGTAGCTTAGAAAAATATATTGTGCACAAATAAATACTAACAATTTATAAAAGCAGCCATAAACCCAAAAGAAAACCTAGAAAATGGGAGGTCAACACATCTTAGGCGTATAAAATTCAGATGTGTAAGTAAAGTAATGTACACAAAAAGCAAGAGGCTCGTGTGTAAGCCTTCTAACATTGCATTTGGCATTTGCATTTAAGGGAAAAGATAGAGAGAAAGGCATTCAAAGAGCATTGGTCGGAAAGAATCACAAAAGAAACAAACACAAAGGGGAGAAAGTATTGAGGATAGGGAGGGGGTGGCAAAAAGGAAACAACTTTTTGGTAGAAATAAACAAATAAATAATAGATAAAGATATGATGTAAAGTTTGAGGCTTAGCTGCTACTAACATTAGCATTAAGGAAGGGTTTATAGAAGCAAAAACTGTTTCCAAGGACTAAAAGCTAAAAATAAAACCCATATTTTTCTTTTACTTAAATTCATTTTATTGTTTAGGGTGAAAGAAAAGAGTGATTCTCTCCTCATGGGGTAATAAAAAGAAAACTAAAAAAGTGGGTTTAACCCAAACCGTCTCACCTGCCCGCCTGTTGAGAAAGGGGAGAGAAATATGTTATGGAAGACTTCTTTTTTTGTTATTTACAACCATATACTTCAATCAAAGCAACCACATGATTTGGACATTTCGTAGGAACTTCCAAGCACTGAAATTCATGTATTTTTCACGTTCAAACTTGTTAAGAAATAAAAAATTTTAGTTGCATCTCCCACCTATCTTTTTTGTTTGGATAAATATGTACATTTTTGTCCCTAAGTCTTAAAATTAGATCTTTTAAGTTCCAATGTTTATAAAATTTTACCCTATATTTTTAAATATGTTTAAAAGGTTTCTCAAATAGCTTTATACTTTCATTTTATATATGACATTTTAAATTAGAAAAATATTTTCTAATGACCATATCTTTCATAAAACTATTTTTTTCTGATTTTAAATATCATATAATTATTTTTTAAAAATCACATAGAATACTTTTATGATCTTATAAACCTATATTTTAGAATTCATGGACTAAAAAGGTATCTTGAGAGAACTCAAGGACCAAGTGGGTCAATTCTTATGAACTAGAAGATTAAAAATGTCTATTTTTAAAACTTAGACCAAAAGCACATATTCCCTTAAACTCATAATTTGATACACAATATTCTTATTTTCTTTGAAAATATTTTGATTTATATTTTATGCGTGTGATGATAATGATGTGATACATGAAAAAAGTTCATCAAGTATTGCTTTGAAGAAAATTACTAACTTCTAACATTTAGAGGAATTACTATATATAACTTAATGTTATGGTTGGAAGTAAAATTTTGAAAGAATGAGCAAATTTGAAAAGAGTTTTGGCTTCTTGAGTGACTTTAGGTGTTTAGAAGTATAACTAGAAATGTCTGTAAAATTGGATTATAAATAGAAAACATAACATTATTTGAAGAAATAACATAGAAGCATGATGAAAAAAGAAAAAAAAGAAGAAGAAAGAAATCATCCTCATCAGACACTAATAGATTGTTATAGTTTCAATCACTTATAAATATTAATAGTTATAAATATTAATAGACATCAACGAAAAAATATAGGAATTTTGGTATAACTTGACTAATTATTTATATTTAAAAATTCACTCATTTTTTATATTTAAAAATTCCTATATCTTAAACTAAACTTGAAAAAGTGATACAATTTGTACATTAAGTGAGCTTAGATGTTTTTTCAATTTTTTGAGTTATGAAGATGTGATCCCACGGTTAATTTCTGCACTCAATAAACTTAATTTTGCAAAAAGTGATTATCGCCATTAAGAAGATTTAATATTTCATTTTCTATTAAAATAGTGAGTGGATTAACTAAACATGAATAGTTTGTAGAAGTTGCAACAATGAAGTTGCAAATTGGATTAACTAAACATTGAGACTAATTGATAAAACTTCATGAAAAATCAAAGGAACTTAGTACTCCTTAAAAGATAGATGGGTAACTTCACCCGTAGTATCAACCACCAGCGATAGATACTACCTAAGATAATTTATCAAACTATGAACCAAATTTGCAATTCCAATAAAAAAAAAGAAAAAGAAAAAAGGGTGACAGTTGTAAAGTTAGAGTGGATAAATATTTTACCAAATACAAATACAAGAATGAATCATCAATCAAGCTCGTTTTGTACGTCTTCCAACTTGAAGGGCCAATTCTGTGTCTATCTTCAAGGAGATATCAAGTGCTTTCACAGAATGTGTCAGCGCACCACTGCACAAGAAACAGTATACATAAATAATTAAATAAATAAAACTCATGAAAGTTTATTGGAAAATGACTCCTCCTAGTTTCTATAGCTTCATCCCCACTTTTAATAGCTTTGCTAAAAAAAAAGTTGTTCTTTCCTTGTAAGTTGTAGTAAAGAAAAGAGAAAATAGCACAAACATGCCATTCTGTGATTGACAATATGACATGAGATGGAATCATACACATAGGGCAATTAGTAAAGTCAAGAAGTTCTCTTCTTGTGTGGCAGCATTTTACCAAATTCCCACTGTTTTAGAAATCTTTTCTTCTTTTGCTTTCATTTTTTCCATTTCTAGATAAAAATCTGATACAGCCCGAATATATTAAAATATAATTGGTAACAAAACTACAAAATAAACAAAGTAATTCAAGGTAATTGGTAGTGGTGTAATTAAGTTAGATTGGATTGGGTTAGAAGGGATTTTAAGACCAACCTAAATCGCATTAACTACCCAAAAGACTCGAATTGGGCATCCAAAGAAACCCTTAAAATTCAGGTTGGTAATTATTATTTAATACATCTAAATATATCCAGGACACATATGGCTAATAACTAACTAAAATCATGTAAAATTCAAATGTTAAATACCAAATATTAATGATATCTATTACAAGCTTTAAACAAACATTTATCATAAGAATACTAAAAGAAAAATATTAGAAAAAAGACAATTACACTAGAAAAAAGACAATTACACGTATAAAAATATTTCGGAGTTAGGTCAACCCAAAAATTAATTTATTTATCCCAAGACCCCAACCAAATCCAAGAACAAAACTAACCCAGGTGGGTAGTCCAGATCGTTCGGCTTGTTGGTTCATTTGAACATCCCTAGTACTTGGATCCTTCCAATCTCCTGAGGTTACTCTCAAACCCTAATTCACTCACCAAAATATTGCTCCCTTTTATTCTTCCCCACCCATTATATTTTTGTAACCAAACTTCCCTAGCAGACCACTTAACTAATTACTAATACACCCTTATTAAATCCCTCTAGTATTATCCTTCCAAAATGAAGGTTAGTTAGCAGGTTTCATGTTTCCTTGACAGTGTATTTCAACTCGAGAGATTGTCTCTTTGTTTGAACGACAATCCAGCAAGTTATTTTTTCCCAGACTACTTTTGCTTTGTGGAGCATTATTAGTAAAACTGGCAGAGACCAACAATCTCATCATGACTCGAGTAAGAGCCACGACTAAACTGGTTAAATCAATAAATGTCTCCATGATTTTATCTCGAACTATTCTGGTAACAATAATTATCACATTAATGTCACCATCAAATCTAAGATGCACTGTTTTGTTTTAAGCTCGTTGGAACCGAAATTATCGAAAATAGCAGCATAAAGTCTTAGTGCTATAGACAAGGATTTGGAACTTCAATAATCTGTGGATATTATGTTACCTTCACCTTGAAGGGAGAAGGTTCAGTTCAAAAATTCTACAACTAAACCAACAATAAATGCTATGAATAAGAATGTAAGATACAAGCAACATTAAATGCTATGAGTAAACTAATGGGAGGTTATTGTGAAGGAAACACGACTTCAATTAATGTATGACAATCAAGAAATATTTTCCCACAAGGTCATTAATGCCTCAGAAAGTATAGCTGGGATAATATATCAACTCCTAGCAGGTGCTTTTCTAGGATTCTTTTAAGTCAGTATCCGGCTGTCAACAAATCGTTGATACCAGAGAAGTTTAAGAGAATTAATTGCATTGACATTATATATATATTAAAATTTAAGTTCAAGTTTAAATTAAAAATTAAAAGAAAAACAGTGTAATTTCTCTTTGACTATAGCTGCAAGCTTGCTGATAAAAAATATTTCAATCGGTGTCATTATACCTGGATATGTAAGTAACCCCAGTTTGTCCAATTTTATGTATAGTATGGAGAGTAACATTTCCTGACGCTGCCACCAGAAAGTAGGTGAATCAAAATTTGATATCATTTTTTCATCCTTGTTCTTGTCTATCATTTTCTAAATAATGTCATGCAATAAATTTAAACCAGACGCTCTAGCATAAGTGGGTTAAGTGTTGCTATATCACATTATCAAATATCTATCGAAGTTCATGGCTACTTGAACCAAAACCAAAACTCTTTACAAGGGCAAAACTTAATATACAACTATTATCACTTCTAAGTAATCAAAATCCATTAATAACTCGATGTATTAGTTAGCCTACGGTAAAATATGTCTTTACGTATAAGGCGTCCATGTGAGTTTTATATAGTATCTATATGCAAAACTAAAGCCCATCAATGAACTTCAAGTTTCCAAAACTTAACCAGTCGTGCACCATTTTTTTTCTGTGCACACAAAGCAATATTACTAGAGAACTTTTAAAGAGTTTTACTATTTACATCACAAAGAAATAATCTTAATTGAACATTAGATTAACCATTAACCAAGACTTATCTACTTTTTGATAAAGCAATCTGTTCAATCATCCAAATTTTGTACTGCAAACTATGCTGATAATAAACATTACCTCAGTCTCAAATCTCCCATTGATTATGCCTACAGCCTCCTTAAGCATGGAAACATCAACATCACCACTTGGCAGTGGAACTACCATATTATCCAACATCATCCTAGTTAAGGATGTCTTGTTTTGAGTTGCATAGCGTAGTACCTCATGAACTTCCTCGAGAGTCCTGGTCTCAACCTGAAAAATGATTAAAATATGTTGAATATTTCAAGAAGAGAATTTTAAAAATTTAAGAACTAAAAAAATTAGGGGTAAGCAAGTTGTAATATATGACAATATAACTTCACTTAACAAAATCAGAGTTATAGGAGCAGCATATACAGCACACGTTTTCTTTATATCCATAAGTATTAAGTTTATAAGCACCTGGACTAATCTCAAGAACAATTGCTTAACCTTATACATTTAATTACAAAGAAACTCAATGGATTTTAATATACTAGATGGTGAACAGGTGAAGCATAGGATTTGTGATGCGCACATAAAAAATTAGTTTTAAGATCAATCTTCAAGTCAGTACAGGTGCACCTACCAATGTGTTGATATCTGCAATAGCAGAAGTAAAGATCACAATATACAGAAAGAGCTTCCTTTTTTTAGGAAAGTAGAATTAATTCTTTATACATATTTTTAAATAGGAGCAAGACTGGTATTGGGAAAATAGAAGGTGCAGCATAATTGTGAAAGATGTTTGAAGTTCTACATTGTTTTTTTTTTTTCTTCTTCATCTTTACAATGTGATGCAACGGTTGAAGGTATTAAGACGACTCCCTCAATTAAGAGGAGAATGTGCTGCTTACTTCCAGTCTAAATTAGGTATTATGCACCAATAATGACATGAATGAGTTGATTCCATCATGAACAGTGACTGGCTGGTGTGTGTCCATGGATTACAGAAATCTCAATATTGCAACAAGAAAGATCATTTCCTGTTGCTCCTCATTGACAAGTGCCAAATAGATGGGCTTTGCTATGTACTTCAGTTACAACCAGATTTCTATTGCCCTGAAGATCAGGAGAAAACAATGTCCACCCGTCCATACAGAACATTTGTCTTTAGACAAATGCCTTTCTGCTTGTGTAACACACCAACTGCTTTTCAAAGATGCATGATGTCAATATTATCTGATGTGCTGAAAAAAACCTATCGAATGGATAACTTTCAATTTATGGTGATTTGTAAGTTAATTGTTTGCAGAATCTGGAATTTACGTTCAAAAGATGCAAGGAGACGAACTTGGTTCTCAATTGGGAGAAATGCGGCTTTATGGTAGAAGAAGGCATTGTTCTGAGGCACAAAATTTTGCAGACTGGAATTTAAGTAGATAAGGCCAAGATTGAAGTCATAGAGAAGCTACCACAACCTTCCAATGTGAAGGGTGTGCAAAGTTTTCTAGGACACGCCAGCTTTCAAGCTTCAACAGGTGATGAGTAGTACTTCGAGTAGAACCTAGCGGCTGCACACCATGGTTCCCGACATTGTAAACCGAATTGGTGTTCTCCTGTTAACTTAAACTATCACCAGCGTAAACATTTCTTCCATGATTTAAATTCCATTTTGAGGATGACCCCTGTTTGTACAGGTTAGGTTCAGATCATTTATAGAAGATTGGTTGCTGAAGAAGAGAGTGATAGAATCCTAACTTCCTATATAAAAGAAACCTTCCTGTTATGATATATATTTATAACATATGTCCTTTATTGTAACAGTGTACATAGTGTCTATGGTTTATTTTGTTCTCTATATAAATATGTAACTTTTCTTTGACTAAAGATGAATAAGAAATATACTTATCTGAATTCTAGATTACATGGTATCAGAGCCATTAGGGTTTCGAATAGCCGTTAGCTTCCTCCTCCATTAGGCTTAAGTTTAGGTTGCCTTCCGCTGACGGTTTGTCGACACCGCCCCATACCATAAGAAGCACCACCTCTGTCCACCCAAGTCCGTCTTCGCCGATCGTCAGGAAACACTGTGCGTGAGATTCACGCGCTGCCGGAATACCTCTACACATCACCCACGCGCCGCCGTGTGAGAAATCCGTTTTGACCTCCATCTTCTGGGCTTGTCTCGAACCTCTGCTTCTGGTCAGTCTGTATCGTTGGGTCTATCAAAGAGTATTCAGATTTGACAAAATCTGAAGGCTACGCCATTGTTTTAGGGTTTTCTTCCAATTTAACAGCGGTTTGAATTGATTTTTTCTTTGTTTGTGTGTACTACAATCAGTGTGTGACTTTAATATGGCCAACATAAAGAATTTGGTAGTCTCCAACGTTATTCCCTTAGCTCTAAGATCACAGAACATAAGTTAAATGGACCTAATCATATGACGAAGATCCCCAAAAAATACAAAGCAGAAGAAGGATTGGCATTGTGATGATGCCCGTTTATATCTTCAAATCAAAAACTCCATTGAGAGTGACATAATTGGATTGGTCGATCACTGTGAGTCTGTTAAAAATCTTCTGGAATTTCTAGATTTTCTATATTCAGATAAAGTGTATATAGAATGTTTGAGGTTTGTATGCAATTTTTTCGTGTTGAACAAAAAGTTGAGTCTGTCACCAGCTACTTTATGCAGCTTAAGAGACAACTGTTGAGCTTGGCTTGTTGTTACCTTTTAGTCCTGATGTTAAAGTTCAACAAGCTCAACGAGAGAAGATGGCTGTTATGATCTTTTTGAATGGACTCTTACCTGAATTTGGAATAACAAAGGCACAAATTCTCTCTGACTCTAAGATTCCATCATTAGATGATGCTTTCACTCGTGTCCTTCGCATTAAAAGCTCTCCGACTGGTGTATCTATTTCTCAACCTAGTAGTGCTCTCTTTACCAAGAAGAATAACCCTCAGGCACCTCGAGTAATAGATAGCAATGTTCAAAGGAATAGTTATGATCATCGAAAATCAGATTTTGCAAAGATTGTTTGTAACTACTATCGTAAGCCAGGCCGTATGAAACGTGATTGTCGAAAATTGTTATATAAGAATAGTCAACAATCTCAACATGCTCAAATAGCTTCCACATGTGATATACTAGAGGAATCAGTTACTATTTTTGCAGATGAGTTTGCCAAGTTTCAGAATTACTAAGATTCATTACAAGCGTCATCTTCCTCGACTCATGTTGCATCCACCGTTGTCCCAGGTAATACAAAGTGTCTTCTAACATCATCTACCAAATGGGTCATAGACTCTGGTGCCACAGCTCATATGACGGGTAATTCTCGCCTATTTTCTAAACCATTGTCCCCTGCCTCTTTTACATCTGTTACATTGGCGGATGGTTCCACTTCTTGGCTCTGGCACTATTCATCTTACCCCATCATTTTCTCTGTTTTTTGTGTTACATTTACCTAATTTATCCTTTAATTTAATTTACTAGCAACTTACTCATGACCTAAATTGTGTTGTTTTGTTCTTTCCTGGTTATTGCTTGTTTCAGGATCGTGTAACAAGAAGATTATTGGTAGAGGATATGAGTCAGGAGGCCTTTATCGCTTTGATCATCAAGTACCAAGCTGTGGCATGTCCTGTCTTCCTCTCCCTTTGAAGTCCATTGTCGTTTAGGTCATCCATCTTTGTTCGTGTCGAAGAAACTTTATCCAGAATTTAGGTCTTTGTCCTCTTTAAATTGTGATTCGTGTCAATTTGCAAATTTCATCGTCTTAGTTCGAGTCCTTGAGTCGATAAACGAGCAATGCTCCATTTGAGTTAGTTCATTATGATATTTGGGGTCCATGTCTAGTTGTATCTCAAACAGCTTTCGTTATTTTGTTACTTTTGTTGACGATCATTTCGTCTAACTTGGTTATATTTAATGAAAAATCGTTCTGAGTTATTATCTCATTTTGTGCCTTTCATACTAAATATAAAAAACAGTTTAATGTCTCAAAACTTTGCGCACTGATAATGCGGTGAATATTTTTCTCTCTTGGCTCTTGTGTGAAATGACATTATTCATCAGTCTTCGTGTCTGACACTCCATCTCAAAATGGTGTTGCAAGCGGAAAAATTGGCATTTACTTGAAATTGCCCGTGCTTTTTTTCAAATGCATGTTCTGAAAACCTTTTGGGCAGATGCTGTTTCCACAGCTTGTTTTTTTATTAATAGAATTCCTTCCTCTGTTCTTAATGTGAGATTCCCTACGTGTTCTTTTTCCTACCAAAATTTGTTTTCTATTGCTCCTAAGATATGGTTGTGTTTGTTTTGTTCGCGACGTTCATCCTCATCATACTAAGTTAAATCCCAAATCCTTGAAGTGTATCTTCTTGGGTTATTCGCGAGTTCAAAAGGGATAGCGTTGTTATTGTCCTACCCTTAATAGGTATCTTGTTTCACCTGATGTTACATTTTTTTAGGATACTGTTAGATACTTAGATTAATATAGGGTAGGGGTATAAAGGTAATTAGATTTGTTGGTAGTTAGTTGGTTATAAATAGGAAGTTGGGGAGGGAAGAAGGGCATGAAGAATTTGGTGAAGAATTAACGCTGCAACATTCCTTGAAAGAGAGGAAGAGTATAGGGTTAGGGTTCTTTTACTGCTTTTATATTGTAATTTTTGTGAAGATATCAATAAAATAGAAACACTGTATCAGTGTTCTATCAAATTGGTATCAGAGCTAGTTGATCTTGGAGGAAGAATTATCAAGTTGTCAGCCATGGAAGAGAAACTGCCGTCGATATGGGAAACAATGGAAAGCATTATTGCAATAAACGAGAGGACTCAACAAATGATGTTGCTGTTTATGGAAACAATGGAGAAGGAAGAAACAAAAAGATCAGAAATCGAAGAAACCTTGACAGAGGCGATTGATCGAAGGGGGATTCAAATCGAGGAAAACGATCAGCGCTTGTCAGAGTGGCTTGAAACGTTGGAGAAGGAAGAGATGAAAAGGAGAGAAATTGAAGCAAAAAAGAGAGAAATCGAAGAAACAAAAAAAAGAGAAATAGAACTGATGAAATATTTTTTAGAACATGATTCGTGAGAAATCTAGGACAACGAACGACATAGAAGATACAACGAGCGAAATAGAAGATTCAATCAGCCGGTCGAGCAAGAAGATTACAGAGAAGTTAGAGGATGAAGCCGAAAAGAAACCACAAATACCAATGATAAAGACAGTCGACGGTGGAATGACACCGGTAGGAAGAGCCGAGAACGAAGTACAAACAGAGAAGGTGAGTGATCGAAACCAATTCAAAATAGAAATTGAAGGAAAAGAAATCGATCAAAACAAGCTAAGTAGTTCTGTTGGAAGCACATTATATTGTTATCGATCACCGGAGGAACGCGAAGCATTCAAGGGTTGGTTTGAACTGGACTAAAGGCTGTTATTACGTTTCTGATCAGTGTGAGAAGAAGGTGTTGGCGGACAATCCTTAGCAATCAAAGAGAAAATGATCGCGGAGGATTGGCGAGAAGTACCAAAGAGATCTGAATCAAAGACTCAAGCGAAAAAAAAATTATTGCTTGAGGAAAGAGAAAATGGCTGGTTACGATGGAGGATGAAGCCGCTGGAAGTTGTTGGGTTGCGAGGGGAAAAGAAGATGATGACAGTTATCTGGATGTGGAGGAGAGAGAAAACGCCGGCAAGTGGTCGGTTACGGTGGTCCGGGGAGATGATGTCAAATATGGATGAATCACGTAAAGAAGTAGTACGCGTGAAGATTCCAATGACGTGGAAGAAGATGATAGGAGAAAGAAAGAGGCAAGAAAAACAAACCCTAAAATTTTGGGCTTTACTACTTAAAGTGGGCTTCTAAGTTTTTTATAAATCAAAGAGTGAAGGCCCATTATTATGTAAATGAAGTGGATGATTTAAAGGAAGATCATTCTGGGCTATGGGCGAAGTCAATGGATCTTATTGAAGCAAAGAAATGTTTTTTTCCTGAAGCTGAGAGATTTTTTTTTTGGTCAGCATATCACTGGAAATAGTTTGTAACCAAAAGAAAAAAAGAAAAAGAAAAGAAAAAGGGAGATCATATTTGTAAGAACACCTTGAGGACAGGGTGTTTTTGAAGCTCGGGTAATGTTAGATACCTAGATTAATATCGGGTAGGGGTATAAAGGTAATTAGATTTGTTGGTAGTTAGTTGGTTATAAATAGGAAGTTGGGGAGGGAAGAAGGGCATGAATAATTTGGTGAAGAATTAGGGCTGCAACATTCCTTGAAAGAGAGGAAGGGCAAGGGTTAGTGTTCTTTTACTTTTCTTTTACTGCTTTTATATTGTAATTTATGTGAAGCTATCAATAAAATAGAAACACTGTATCAGTGTTCTATCATATACACCCTTTACTTCATCACCATCGAGTTCGTGTCGGGGGAGGATAACAATCTTTTTATATATGAGGTTACCTCTCCCACACCATACTCTTCCACTGATGCACCTCCTTCCCGCCCACTGATTTCTCGAGTCTACTCCCGACGATCTCCACCACAAGCTTTAGACTCATGTCCTCCATCAATGCCCATTCATCATGTGATCCGGGGCCAAGTGATGATCTTCGCATTGCTCTTCGGAAAGGTCAACGCAAGTGTACTTACCCTGTTTCTTCCTTTGTTTCCTATCACCAATTGTCTCCTCCCACATATGCTTTTATTACGTCCCTTGACTCCACATCTATTCCTAACTCTGTTCATGAAGCTTTGTCTCATCCTGGCTGGCGAAATGCAATGATTGAGGAGATGACTGCTTTAGATGATAATATGGTACTTGGGATTTGGTATCTCGTCCTGCAGGAAAGAAGGCCATTGGTTGTAAATGGGTGTTTGTTGTCAAGATGAATCTTGCTAGAACAATGGCTCAATTGAAAGCTCGCCTTGTTGCCAAAGGTTATGCTCAAATCTATGAAACTGATTATTCAGATACATTTTCTCCAGTTGCCAAATTAACTTCCATACGTCATTTCTTTCCATGACTGCTACCATAAATGACCTTTGCATCAACTTGACATTAAGAATGCTTTTCTGCATCGTGATCTTCCAGAAGAAGTTTATATGGAGCAACCACCTGGGTTTGTTGCTCAGGGGGAGAGATAAAGTACGTCACCTTCGAAAATCATTGTATGGTTTGAAACATTGTCTTCGTATGCTTTGGTATGCAAAAGAGTGCATCTGATCATTCGGATTTCTATCGTTGATATGATAATGGTATAGTTCTACTAGTTGTATATGTTGATGATATTGTTATTACTGGAAATGATGCATCGGGTATTTCGTCTTTCAAAACTTTCCTTCATGGTCAGCTTTATACGAAAAGATTTGGGCCAATTGAAATATTTTTTGAACATTGAAGTGATGAGAAGCAAGAAAGGTATTTATTTGTCTCAACGAAAATATGTACTTGATTTGTTGTCTGAGACAGGAAAATTAGGAGCCAAACCAAGTGACATTCCTAATGATGCCAAATCAGCAACTTGTTAAAGAAGGAGAATTATGAAAGATCCTGAGAGATATAGGAGATTAGTTGGGAAGTGAACTACTTAACAGTGACTCGACTAGACATTGCTTATTTTGTAAGTATTGTAAGTCAGTTCATGTCTTCCCCTACAGTGGATCATTGGGCTGCAGTAGAGCAGATTTTGTGTTATCTGAAAGTGCTCCTGGACGTGGGATCTTATACAAAGATCATGGACATACAAGAGTTGAATGTTTTACTGATGCTGATTGGGCAGAATCTCGTGAGATGAGATCAACTTCTGATATTGTGTCTTTGTAGGTGGAAACTTAGTATCATGGAAGAGTAAGAAACAAAATGTTGTTTCTCGTTCAAGTGCTGAGTCTGAATATAGAGCTATGACACAATTTGTGTGCAAATAGTATGGATTCACCAACTATTATCTGAGATAGGCTTCAGTATTACAGTGCCAGCTAAATTATGGTGTGATAATCAAGCTGCACTTCACATTGCATCTAATCCAGTATTTTATGAATGAACTAAACATATTGAGGTGGATTGTCACTTCATTCATGAGAAAATCCAAGATGGGTTGGTGTCCACAGGATATGTAAAGATTGGAGAACAATTGAGAGATATTCTGACTAAAGCTTTAAATGGAGCAAGGATAAGCTAGCTGTCAACAAGCTGGGCATGATTGACATATTTGCTCCAGCTTGAGGGGGAGTGTTATGATATATATTTATAAGATATGTCCTTTATTGTAATTGTACATAGTGTTTAGGGTTTATTTTGTTCTCTATATAATATGTAACTTTTATTTAACTAAAAATGAATAAGAATTATACTTATCTGAATTCTAGATTACACTTCCAATTTAACTAATAACAAAGGGAGTGTAATTAACAAGAATTAGAAAAAGGATGGGGTAACTTTCATCTTATAATGAAACCTCGTGAAACTGCAAAAGACAGGAATAGGATAGGATGTAGTCCGATTAATTTATATAAATTATGGTATTATAATTCTTCTCAAGTGGGTTCTTTTCTTTCTTTGTTAATCTATTTATAACAAGAAAAGAGCAGTACTCGGGACATCAACTAGTCAGAAGAAACTCCAAACAATCTGGAGAAAGTTTTGCAATTAAGATGTCATGTACAAAATATACCACTATATAAACGAACAAAAAGGTTAAGATTTGGGAAAGTACCTCTACATTCATTTTAAGTTCCCTTTGTTGCAGATACAAGTCCACAGATTTAATGGCATTTGAGATGCCTCCAGCTGCTGATATATGATTATCTTTTATCAACACCATGTCAAATAAACCCATCCTGTGATTTTGACCTCCACCAATTAATACCTGTAAAAGAATAAGGAATAAGTGTAGAAGGCTAAAAAGGTTTCTCTAAAAAAGTGAACTAAGGAAGTGATTTGCACCGCCCACTTATCCACCAAACGTAAACCTGGAGCAGTTTTTCTCGTTTCCAGAATGCACGCAGGGCTTGCAGCATCTGCCATTGCCTGCAAAGTACTTGATGAGTTGATGTCATGTACTTAATAACTCAAAATCTAAGTGTACTTAACATCTAAGGGCTGATTACAATGCTTTCATGATCTATAGTTTTCAGTTAGAGTGTAGCAAAGTACAATTATATTTTAAAGCAGGCAATTTTTCTAAAAAAAAAATAATAATTTTCACTGTTTTCTTTGCTAATTGATAAAACTAAAACCGACAAATACCGATGGGTTAGAACATGGCGACTATGTTGATAATCATACGATGGTAAAATAAGAACAAAATGATGCTTCAAAATTGTAAATATTACATTATTAATACATAAACCTGTACTTCCTAGTCAAACCGTTTTCATTAAAATATTACTGTGGAGATGTGTTGATGTTACAGTAATCAGAGTACTGACACCAAAAATAACTACGACCTGCCATTGGTCATGGATACCATCCAGAACCAAAGGCCATATACTTTGCTGTTTGAAAGCCACATCACAGGAAAGACTGCCATTTACTTTTGTTGCAAATATTGCACGGAATAGGGTGCAACACACCCAACACAACAATCACCTACAAGGTTTAAACAGCCTTCGTTGTACAAGTAAGGCAACCATTAATGCACGAGTAAAGCTAATCTACGAGATACCATCTCAGCTATTACATACAATTCTCACATACTGGAGTAATGTTACAAAGCCTGTAACTCTCTCATGAACATGCTCTAAGGAACCCACTTAAGATAACAAGACCTCTTACGATTCCTTTTGATGCTTGGCTAAGCATATCCCCAGCTTTACTCCAATATCCACTGTTTTATTCTACCTTATGGATTAGATTATTTCTTTTCATGATAACAGTGTCTTTCTTCGTAAGTTTTTTTGTTTTGTAGAAATGGACAGTAACCTTGGAAGCAAAAATTGCCAGATTTGGAAAGGAAATGGGGATGCCAGACGGCCATGTGGTCAGCATGCTACAGAAGTATGTTTATGCATTCCTGAACGTTCACAACCATCCTCCAACCTTCTGGAAGCTGGTAGAACAGCAACAAGAGAAGAATCCAATCCTTGCAGAGTTCCTTGGATAAGTCCATAGAGTCAAGTTTCAAATGCAAGATCAACCAGTGCGACACATGGAAGACATGAGGAATGAGGTTGTCATGCTTTGACAGAAGAATGATACAATTTGTGGGACCCCATTTAAGCAACAAAAAAGCAAAACCCTCCACATTAGGATTTGTGAAACCTTGTAGTATTTTCATTCAAGGTAGCTCCTCAACAAAAATTAGAATGAAGGAATTCATTATGAAATGATTCTATGGAAGAGTTAGAGCTATGCCAGAGTATCAGGTCATATTTAGTATACAACGAAGGATGTGTCTGTGTGATGTCTTCCATTCGTTAGAGAATTGCCCAAGTTAACGTTTTCGTTTACAAGGAAATGTTTTAATTTTATTTGTAAAGGGTAACAAAGGTTTTGTGAAATTCTTACATGAGCATAAGGTTATGAGGGCCACACCTAACAAGTGTTACAGACTTTTATGTTTTTTTAACACTTGGACTAGAGGTTGGCAGTTAATGTAACCTAGATAGCCCTAAACCCTAAACCCTAAACACTTGGACTAGAGGTTGGCAGTTAATGTAACCTAGATAGTGATGTATTTGTAAAGAATAATGCAGTCAGCATCCATGAGACTGATGACAGGCGTTAGTGTCACCAAGTAGAGGAGGGAGTCACAAAACAAGATGGGATCGAGCATATGTTGCATAGGCTTATTTGAGTCTCAGACTGTAGCAACCACACAGGCAAGATGGCTGCGGCAGGAGCATTGTGTGGGAGGGCGCAGAATCATGCAAGGGAACAAAAAAGTGTGCATGTGCCAAAGGCATGCGCATCAGGATCTATGGCAAATCTAGAATTTTTATTCTGGAGAGCTTAGTGAAAAATGATCTAAAACAAACAATCAAAATTTCATTTATAAAAATTGAACTAATTTAAATATATCACATATGCCTCAACTAATTTTCATTGCAAAAAAATCGTTGCATACAAACTTTATTGCCTATCTTATCAAACAATTTTTTTTTCAATATATGCTGTAAGACTAAATTATGTATCTTATTAAATACATCGATCTCAACATAAATATTGATAAAAATGATTTTATAAACTTGGAGATTGAATGATTCAACGTCCAATATATATAGATACATTTATGATGTACGTATGCATGCAACTTTTTTTCTTTTTAAAATTAGATATAATTTTTTTCCTCCTATAATTGAGTGGAGTATTTTGGAGAGGTTAAGGGGGTTGGGACCAATGATTATATAACTACCATTTGAAAGGAAAAAGTTAGCGAAGATATATTTTAAATGCGTAAACTTTAAAACTATAATAGGTCTAACATTCTTTTTTTCTTGTTGAATATTATTTAAGTATTCATTCAAGTGGCATTTTAGAGGCTCAAATTCATGCCGCTTTCAGGGGCTAAGGTGCATGTGAGTGCCACTAAGCCAAAATGAAATTTTGGATAAATTCACCACTATTAGGGCCGTTGGTGGGGTGAGGCCTGAACAATGTCAATCGCACATAGGCACTCAGCCCATGCAAGCACAACGCATCGCCGGACCACACATTGGGTACTAGCAAAGTCATGTGTCTGATTCCATTGGCTGCCTCACCCAATTGCCTGCCTATATTTATATAAGACATGGAAGAAATTGATGTTATCAAGCTACATTGTGGCCTAATAAGGGAAACAAAAGTACCTTGGTTAAAGTTGCAATTCCACTCATTCTCTGCATAAAGTTTAGTGCCACCCTTTCAGCTACAAGAATGCTTTGTGCTTGCCCTGAAGAATAATCAAGCTTCATTTAAGGAACAACGGGGCTTCATGACTAACGAACGGTTACAAATTCTTAGACAGGTGATTAAAAGCAAAGAATTTCATATTTATGGTGTTTCTTATTTGAATTTTCTGTTTTAAGTCATTTTATTTCCTTTTACGTTACACACCTGATTATGGCCATAAATTTAGAAAGTTCAACCTTGGAAATGCCTCATAGAATATATAAATTGTATTTTGAGGCTACAAGAAACTACGTAATTTGTAGGTGATATGGATGGTTTTAACCTTGAAAGCTTTCAAGGTTTGTGTTTTGTGTTTCTTGTGATAGAATGCATGAATATTTGGAGCTTTCATGAACTGAATTGATTTATCTTGTGGAGTGTTTGAGACCAAAGATTGATGGGAGCACAAACATTGTCCTATCCTTAGTTCATTTGATCATCTACATAATCTGTAATCAAACTATCTCAGGATTGAGATCGAATTGGTTTTCGGGCAGTTGGGTTTGACTTCTTTGAGCTTTTCTTTGCGACTTATTTGACTGCTTCGCCATGGGACCCCAAACAATGTGTAAGTAAGCTATAACACCGCTTATCACACCACCATTCGTATGACTCCTTTTGAGGTGCTCTATGACTGCCCACCTCCCTCCATTCCATATGACAAGGGATCCAGCCGATGAATGAAATTGATCATCTTCTAAAGGACACTAAGGAGAGGGATGTTATGCTCACTGTTTTGAAGAAGAATTTGATGAAGGCCCAGCAAAGAATGCTAAAGTACGCCAGTTCTAAATGACGGAACATGCAGTTTGAGTCAATGATTGGATATATGTCAAATTCGTCCTTATCTCCAATCGCTATTGGCCACTACACCATCCTAAACTTGCTCCACAATTCATTGGTCCATTTCTGGTGGCTGCTCGCATTGGTCCTGTGGCGAGCATTGGTCATGTGGCATATGGGTTGGCCTTACCACAACCATTCATCCAATATTTCGCGTTTCTGGACTCTAATAGGACCAATTTTTCCTATTCCAAAATTGTGGCTGATGATAGACATATTCCAAGTTCCTCTTTGGCTGTCCTGGGTTTGCACACATCTTCTACAAATGAACCAGCTTGGAAGTGTTGAGTTAGTGGGACAATAGGCTTCTAGAGGATCGACATCGGAGTAAGCGGATGTAATCAAGGCTAATTTCCTGACCTCCATCTTTTTCCTGATATTATGTGCCCTAAGTATTCTACTGTCGATCGTGCAAAACTACATTTCTTCTTTTTTGCATTATAGTTCATATTCTCTCAATATCTCCAACACCAACTCCGAATGCTACAAATGCTCTTCCAAGCTTTATTGTATATCAATATGTCATCGAAAAACACCAATACAAACCTCCTCAAATAGGATCTGAAGATAGTATTCATTAATGATTGAATGTGGAAGGGGCATTAGTCAACCAAAGAGTTATGACTAAAAGTTCGTAATGTGGTTTTCTCTATATCATCTGTGAACATCCTAATTTAATGATATCAGGCTTTCAAATCAATTTTCGAAAACAAAAGTTCACCATTTAGTTTATCAATCAACTTTTCAATTACCAGAATAGGAAACTAATCCGAAATTGTAACATTGTTCAAAGCCCTGTAATCGACACAGAACCTCTAGTTTCCATCTTTCTCTTTTACTAACAACACTAGACTTGAATAGGGACTGGTACTTGGGCAAATTCCCCAGAAGTCAACATTTTGTCCACTTACTTCTCCATTTTAGCCTTCTATTGATACACGTATTTGTAGGGTCTTACACTCCCTAGGTCTGTACCATTCTTCAAGTGGATGCAATGTTCAATTTCCCTCCTCGAAGGTAATTCTTCTGGTCATTCAAACACGTCTTCAAATTTTGCTAATATTGCTGGAATGGACTCTTGTATGGTTGGCACGCATCTACCCCATATAGTTTTGCCAAGGTCATTCCTCCCTCTAGAGCTCTACATTCCATCAGAAATCCTTGATCAAAATCCGACCAAGTTTTCATCATGCCTTTCAAAACTTACTCTGGCCTTAGGCTTGGATCCTCTCTTATGACTACTTTGTTATTCACTCATGATAGAACATCGTAGTAAGATTCTTCCAATCCATTTTTGTAACACCCAATGAATATAACCATTGCATCCCTAAAATGACATCTACTTCCCCAAGCTCCAAAGGCAAAAAGCTCTCCACTACTTTCCATTCATAAGTACTGCTTCAAATACTCCTTTTCCTTTTATAGGAGTCTCTGACCCCAATATAACCCTATTAGTTAGAGTTTCCTTCGTTGGCAACTACAAGGTCAAACATCTTCTTGGATATGAAATTGTGAGTAGCTCCACAGTCAATTAACACGATCACTTCTTTGCCCTTAATCTCCTTTCACTTTCATGGTTTCCCAGATTGGATAAACCAACTACAAAGTTTATAGACAACTCTACAATTGATCTAACTTCTTCCTCTATCCCCAACGAATTCATCTCTCTTCCTCTCAAAATCATCCTCTATAACTTCCACTTCTTTATTATTCTCTCGCACTACAAACATTCGTAATTCTCTCTGTTCTTTGGCTTTACATTTGTGCCCAAAGTTATATTTTTATCACAACGAAAGCATAATTCATTTTCTTTTCGAGCTTGAAATTCAGCATCAAAAAGCTGTTCACTAGACCTTCCTGTCGATTTTCTCCAACCGCCACCCCTCTTAGGGTAATTTTTCTCATTAGAAATATATTTCCAGTCTTATCAAATTAACAGATTTACTATTATTCAAATAGTTGGATTGATACTTACCTTCAGGATTCTCCTTTAAATTTGCCTCTCTCTCATGTGATTTCCCGATTTTCTACTCTTTGGGCTAATTTCATCATTTGTGCTAGCCCAACCATTCCTAGCATTCAACGTTGGCCTTAATCCATGGAGTGCCACTAATTTATCAAAAGATTTCGATATTCTTCCACAATTGACTCCTGTTGGATTGCTTAGAATCTTCCGCAAATTGAACCTTACCTGACTGATTAATTTCACCAACAACCTCTGCTTTAAGTCCGCCCAGTCTTTAAACTCATCGTGTTCTTCTTGCAACCTGTACCAATCTAACGCTGCTCAATCAAAGCTAATGACTGCCACATCATCTTCTCTGAATCAGGTTTGTGTATTTCAAAATACCAATCTGCTCTAAATAGCCATGAATCGGATCAACTGGCATTTCTACCTTCTTGAACTTGCTTCCATCACTCGATTATCTTTGATTTCGATTTTCTTCGATCGTCTTTCGCTTCCAATTTCTTTTATTGGAGTACTACCTTCTTCCATCATTTTCGTCATCGTTGACCCTTGGCCTCTAAATCCTATTATTCCTTCGCTCATCGCTGACTTTTCCTTTGATGTGTTTTCAACGTACTTCAACAACAGTTGTTGTTCTCGGCTTGCATTTCCAGTATCTCAATACTTTTTGCTAAGGACGTGAAGTTTTCTTCAATGGTTGGTAATTTGTGCAATTCATTCGAATTCCTAATATTTCTTGGTCGAACATCTATAATTTTTCTTCAATTCGCTTCTGCGCCATCCTCTTTCGATTTCCTAGAGAAAAAAGCTTTGATGCCAATATGATGGAGTCCGAAAAATGTAAACGATCACGTAATAAAATGTTCTTATTCAATATAAACGATGAATGAATTACACTATCGAATTGATGAAGAGATCAATTTGAGAAACTAGGAATTGAAAATTCAAAGAAACTTTCTCTCACCCCTGTTATCCTTTCTCTTAAGGATGAAACAGAATTCTCACCAAAATGCACATATGCCCTTCCCTCCTACTGAAATTCTATTTATAATAGACACAATGACTCTAACTGCCTTGGGTCCCACTGTGGTCCCTCTTCTCATTGTCTAAGTTCCTCTTTACACGTGTTATTCCTGTCTTTCCCTTTCTACTATATTGCAGAATAATAGGTGGTCTAACACTTTCCCACGAGCCACTGATATTTTTCTTTATTAATTGGAACTCTATCATCTGAATTTCCCAATTTACAATTGAACTCAATAGGAGTATCAGCAGGATGACATCCCAGCATACTTGTTTCAGTTAGCAAATAAAGGTATACTTCCTTTGAGATACGGAGATACCTTCTTTTGATCTAGCTACCTCCATCTCAAGGAAATACTTCAGATTTTCCAAGTCTTTAATTTCAAAGTCATCACCCATCTTCTTTTTCAATTGGATGAACTCGACGATGTCATCTTTAGAGAATACAATGTCATCAGCATAGACAATCAACACAGTGATTTTCCCAACCTTGGAGATTATTGTAAACAAAGTGTGACCAAAGTGCCTCTGACTATATCCTTGGACTTGACAAAGATAGTAAACTTAACCATGCTCTTGGTGACAGCTTCAGCCCATACAAGGATTTCTAAAGTTCGCAAACCCGATAATCAAACTGTGCTTCAAACCTTGGAGGTTTGGCAACTTCAAACCCTGATTTAGTATGGAGCTGATCAATTCAGAGACCACGTATGTATGACTGCTATAACAAGTCAAAAGGTAGCGGTGTGTGAAAAGAGGGCAGTGGCGGCATGTAGATGTATGACCTTGGCAGCAGTGGCGCGTGATTTAGGGTTGGTGGCGCATGAATCGACAGCTAACCAAAAGGGTTATGCGACTAGACAGAGGAGACCGATTGGGAGTAGGCCCACTGAGCATTAGAGAAGATAGACAGTAGAACATGGACAGATGCGCTTGGTAGCAACGGTGCATGGGCAAACTTGCTTGGCACTTGCGGTTGGAATCATTCACTAGGGTCAAGACTACTCACCAGCAACGTCTGAAGCTAGTGGAATAGTTTTTCCATGGTGATGGTGGCAGCGACGGTGGCATTGATCTCGACGACAGCAACGGCTGTCATGTGTTTAGTCTCTATTTGGGTTCCATCTATATTGGTGTCTAGGGTTTCGTCTTTACCCCGCTCTAATACCATATTGAAAGCAGTAAATGAAAATATGACACTGAGTTAGGTGGAAACCATAGGACCGGGAGAAAAATCACGATCTGACTTTCTTAATATTTTCTCATATATAAAAGGTACAATAGGGGAAAATAAATAGACAACACGCTTAATGTAAAGAAGGAATATTAGAGTTAATCTGTTAGGATACACTGATTTAGACCGAAAATACTGTAAAAATGGCTTAAACAGAGGCGGTACCCTGGTTTACTTTATTTATATATAGCCAAATGCTTACAACGTCACAAGATGAAAAGAAACAACAAAGAACACAAGGAAAATCAAGAAAAGAACATACCGGCCTCCTTGATTTAAGAGACCCTTGCGGCTGCTGCAGCCCTACCTTTTAAAAGATAAAATATACCTAGCTACTCCATACCTAATAATCCTATTTATAGGCTCACCTATTTCTCAGCCCAATGGGCCCTACCCAGCACGATCTTCCTTCCAATCATTCCTCCATAATATTGTCCTGTGCAGTTACCTTTCTACCCTTCCTCCTATAGGTATGGATAATTGGGGTTCTTACATAATCCTTCCTTGGGCTTAAGCACACTAACTCTAACAATAATGAAATAAATTTTAAAATCAAGCTCAAATCAAGTGTTTGGAGTATCCCATACCAAAACAATGCTCAACATGGAGTTTTGTTAGGATTCCTACAGATTTTCTATTCTTACCAGAAACTTTTCCAAATTGCAATCCTTTATGAATATAATCTCCATTTTTTTTGACCATTCCACCTGAAGACAAAACGTGAATTAGGATGAATGGGAACACCCAGCTCATAAATAACTCAATAAGTACCAAAAACAAGAGGGGAGGGAGTGATGAGAGAGAGCATTAACATTACCCTAATTGAAGGATCAACCTCCTGGAAAACCATGTCTGCAAGAGCAATACCAGCAACAATGCCATCCTCTTTGGCCAAAAAGAAAGCATCCACTAGCATGTCAGAAGGGATAGTTGCCAAAGATGTTACATCACCTACAATTGTGTTAAGAATACTATTAGGAATTGAGAATAAATGTTAAAAGATTAAAAGGATTCTATGGATTGATATGTTAGTCACTGGTCAAAGCATCTTTTAGTAGAAAATGATTACAAAAAGTCTGTGCGCATGGGCTGAAAGTAAGCGATTAATTAGATGTTTGAAATTGAGTTTGCTCAAGGAGGCATCAAAGTTCCTCAAACTTGGGGAGTTGTATTTTCTGTATTTCCATATCCTGCAAATTATCAATATAATTTATGTTTCAACTTTTTGTTCTCTATTTCAATTATATGGTTCCTGTAACACTCATACACACATCTTCATCTAAAAAAAGTAAAACTGGTACATTATGCATCAGGAATTCAATCTTGAAAAAGCATCCCAGGCACGACATGACATGCAGATATAATCAATCTGATGCAGGCTGCTAGGTCTTTCGTTGGAAGTTGACCCATGAGAACAGTTGTTGGGAATTAGAAATTGACCATTGATGATGTGAATGCTTCTGTAAACTTCTTATCCAACAAAAATAAGACTCAAGATCAAACCCATACCAGAAGCAAAAACTATGCTAAGGATTACTGGGCAAATGAAAATTTCAGCAACTAGTTCTTTTCTTTTTCTTTTTTTTTTCATTTTTCTTTTTTCTTGAATGGGAGATAATCCCAAACATCACCATAAAATCTTCAAAAAATTAAATAATAAAATAATAATTTCATACCAAAGTCAGCAGAATCTTCTGCAAGGGCTAATTTGATGATGCCACGCAGATCATAGGTAGGGTGAGATGGAGGCTGGATTGCTGCTGATGCAACTGATATCCCAGAATCTTTTGACACAGATGCAGACATGGCAATAATTTTCCTGAAGTTGAGTCATCAACAAAGAGAAAAACTAACAAGTCACTACAAAGCTTTAGAGCACAAACCGATGAGCTCTACACTAAAAAAAAGAAACTTTTACATGAAAATTTTACAGGATGTCTAATTTTCTTGACATCAAATGTTTTACTATATCATTACGAACAAGATAGTACTAAAAGTGGATCAAAAGTTTGGCAAACTCTGTTAATGCCTGTGACATGGAAGTTGGCCTAAAGATATAAAAGCAATTAGAAGTTGGACCAAATTAAAAGATCTTACTATTTTAACATGCTATTATATCAATATGAACAAGAAAATATTAAGAAGTGGATCATAAGTTTGGCAAACGTCTAACATCTGATACACCATCAACTATAATTGAAATCTAGGTCTAACACATGTCAACGATTTCACATCCTAAGATACATGATTTAGTGTACTTATTAACTAGTAATCATCCAAAAACCGCAATAATGCACATGTTAATATAATCCAAACTAAATAACAATCAACTCAAAAAGTGGCAAACTTTTCCTTCACTTTGCAACACTTACTTTGTTCCCAAAGTTGTCCTCCCTTCTTACCATCTTGTCTCTAGTTTACAACCATACTCGTCACATAAACGCAGTCAGTATCTATTGAATTTCCTTTCATTTTTATTTTTATTCTTATTCAAAAGTGTCCAAGTCAGCTTAGGTCACATACAAAAATCTCGCGACACTACCTACCTCACCTTACATCGTTTTGGTGCCAAAGAAACTCTAGGATATTAAATCCTAGATGAGTGGTCACGATGGATTGAACTCATTGCCTCCAAGTTCTTTTATTAAGCACGTGACCCTCTTTTGCCACTAGGGCGCATGATCTCAAATTCTCTATTTTCTTATTCCATATTGCATAAACCAAGAACTTCTTTTAAACATACACGATGATTCTAGGAAACCATGCAAATACCTGGAACCTAAGCAGCGAGCAGTAGAGATTGGAATGCGTGTTAACCCTCTAGAATAGCCGCACAAATCCTTATGTTCACAGCATTTCCAGAGATGCCCGAAAGAGGGTCTATACAAATTCAGCATATACATCTACCCAAATGACTTAATTGAGTGTGCAGATAAAGCAGAATTGCGATTGTATGAGTCTGCAAATAAGAAAAATAGGCGTCCGTCATGGCGTGTATGAATAAAAATGAAAACAAGACCTTGTGAAGCATCATAAATCCAAAATTAGACCTATTTGAACATCTAGAAGCTAGAAAGTGAAGAGAAAACATTGCCGGCAGTGAATGTGTGGTTCACAGTGGAAATTTAAAAAAAAAATGACGATTATATTGGAAGATAAAGAGAAATTGAGGACGAAGGGGAACTGAAAAAAGAGAAGAGAGGAAGAACTTGCGAGAGGTTCGACTGTTAGAAAAAAGAATGAAAAAGAAGTGTTAAACAAAAAGTTTGGTTTGAAGAACTCTTTTTCTACTTTGTATTTAGTGGCTGTTTGTTATTTAGTCCCCCAAACTTCTTTCCTTATCTCCCAAACTCTTCACTCTTTTTCCTTTCTCTTTTTTTCTTTCTCAATTAAATTAATCTATGATAAGAGAGTTCTTTTACATACTGTTTTCTAACTCATTATAGAAAATTGTCCTGAATTTTATTGTTTTTTTTTTTTTACAAAAATTAGTACTTACTCTATTTTGTTTTTAAAAATATTTAAGTTATATTAATATCCATGAAACTTTTTTAAATGTTAAAAATATTTATCATTAGTACGTGGTTGAAAGGAAAAAATGTTTAGATGTAATGTAGATTTTTATACTCATTTTTTGTGCTAACATTTTGACAAAAGTAAAAACAATGATGCTTTAGAACAAAAGCAATTAGACCTAGACACTTTTTAGTTATTATTGTATTAATGAAGTTATGTTTCAGGAAATTTGTATTTAGAATGTTATTTGCATTGTCTTACTACCAAAGTTACGAATACTATCGATATATGCTTCAATTAAGATGTCGCAAAATAACCTAAGTTGTTGTTGTATGCAATGTGTCGAGTTAGGTCAAAATTTAATCGAGTAAGATGTAAAACCCGTTTTTAATTTGAGTATAGGAAGTAAAATTCGATTAAATATTAAAGAAGTTGGCGTTTGAATAAATCCACAAAAAAGATTAAGCGATAAAATCTTTTATGGTTAAGTATAAGTTTTGTGATTAAGAAGTTAATTCGTGAGGAAGTTTTGAGAAAAGAAGGGTTTGTATAGAATGTATAAGTCTAAACACTCTCAAAAGAAAATGTTCACATGAGATTTCGAAGAAATGTATTTCGTGGAATTAAACTTTAATATATTGATGAATATTGTGAATACAATCTCTAGTATTTACTCCTTTGATGCTTTCTCTTGAATACAATATAAAAAATTTAGAACTTCTTGGTCTTCGATCTTTGGTCATCAGGATGTTGTAGTTACATATCGATTTGAACTTCGATCTTCTGGAATCAAATGAAAGTTTAATCTTCCAATCTTCCAAGTCTTCAATCATTTAGAAGATGTTGATACGAACTTGAACGTCTAAAGAGTTTGTAGGAGTTTGAATCTTCAATTCTTCATAGGTTCATTACTTTAGAGCTTCAATTCTTCTTTCAACCAAAGACCTCCTCAAATGAGTGGCAAAAGTCTCTATTTATAGAGAAATTTCATGGGTTTTAAGTGGGCTTGGACCCATTTGCTTGATGGGCTTAGGCTTGGACTCATTTGTCTTATTGGGCTTGGGCTTGAACTTGGACTTGGGCCCACTTTCTTGGCGGGCTCGGGCCCTCTTGTTTGGTCCAATTTTTCATCAGGGCTTGAATTGGGTTGAATATGGAAAAACTTGACTAACCAGATCCAATCAAATTATAATCATCACAATTTTGTTGTGCTGGCATGGCGAAATTTAATTGACTGAAATTTCTTGTTCTACATAAAGTTTTCACGTAAGTTAAGAAGTGAAGTTTTGACTAAAACGACTAGGCATTTGGGTAGTCTTCGCGATAAAAACCAAGGGTTTCGTGATGAAGAAGTTTGCGAGAAAGCCTTGAAGTTTAAGTTCGCGATAAGTGTTCTAAGCCAGTAAAAGTTGGTTAGTTTGCGAGGAATGTTTCTTGTAGTAAAAATATAACAATACAATAAGGTTATTCGTGAGAAGTGTTAAGTGGTTAAAGTTATTTGCGGTATGAAGTTAGACAAGAACTAAGGTTTGACGAAAAAATGTCAATTTATTTGACAAGGATTAACGTGTAATATTAAGGAGTTAAGCATGATTGAGCTAAGTATTAAATTTACACGTGTAAAGTTTTAAGCAAGAGCTGGCAAACTAAGAAAAGTTTAAGCATGATTAAGATAGTTTAAGAGCTATATAAATGGAAGACTTGGTCATTAAGTAAACACAAAAAGATTTTATTTTAAAAAAAGAGAGCTAAAATGTTGTCGTTTGGCTTTGGCGGAAAGAAGAAAAATAAAGTGCTAAGTATGATGATTGTTTTACGAGAAGGCTCCACGAAAAGAGAAGGAAGATGAGGATTTTTGGTAGTGAGTGCTTTCTTTCAAAGCTTCGTGACTATTTTCTCTCAAATAAATTTATGTTAAAAACTTTATCATGATATCTCTTTACTGATTTGAAAGAAGAATTCAAATGAAAAGTGTTTCAAAAGAGAATTCTATGAAAAATTTATATGTTTTCAAACATGATTTGTAATGTTAAAGCTTGATTTGATGATTATGATTTTCATACTATAAAATGGTTTTCAAAACATTAGTTGATTTCTTGAGATGATGCTAACTTTTATGTTCACATAAAGAGCCAAGACCACCATGGGATGTACGGGCTACATGGTGATAAGTAGTTGGCTTATGCATTGAAAGAAGCGTATAAAGCTTAGTGGCTTGAGCAACAATGGCGAATTTGTATGTTCTTGGATGTTGTTGATACAGTAGTCTAAATGTTAGATAATGAGACCAAGGCGTAGAAAACGATTTGGGACTTGTGAAAAAAATAATTAACTAATGTGTGTTTGTTTGAAATGATTTATATTATGTGAGAAAGATGTGTTATGCGAATTGGTGTTTATGCAAATGTATATTGATATGGTTTGCGAGATGATTTAATTCTATTATGAAAATGATTACATGCGTTTTGACATGTTTTGCAAAATAAAGTGTTTAATTGATAAACTGATTTGTATTATTATTTATGATTTGATGAAAATGATTTATCAAAGGGCATTGTGAAAATGATTTCATAAAATCTCACTAAGTCATTTAGACTTACGTTTTAAGAATCTCATCTTCCAAGATCAGGCGTTTAGGCCAAGTAGAAAAGAAGGTTGAATGATTTGCAGCGAGATGACTCCAGATGTTTTGGAAATAGTTAAACATTAGTTATTTGGTCAAAGTGTTGTAATTATGTATCAAACGTATGTTATTAATAAAGTATACGTTTTGGTATGTATTTATTATACTTGGCATTTAGGTTGACCACCGTTTGCGTTTTGAGTTTTGTTGATAGTTTAAAAGGAGTTGAGAATATGATTTTGCAATAAGAAATTTCAAGATCGTAACAAACTGCACCTTATTTCTACTACGTTATCATCGTAGTATGGTTTGGGGTATGACATAAGAATCGTATGTAAGCAATTTTAATAACAGTGGTTTTGTTTACATGTTTATGAGTTACATGTGTATGCTAAAAAATAAGGGTGAAACATAATGTTTTAATAACAAAATTTATGAAATGAACATTGTAAGTAAGAAAATTAAGGCAAATGATTTTAAGAAAAGTAAGATTATTTGATAAAATAAATTTATGAAATTTGTGTATTGGATCTATATTATATATTTGAGAAAAAAATATCATAACACTATCTATCATACTCTTTTCCCAAAATCGCATATTATCATAACATAAGGACTATTATAATAGTGAGATTATCATAATGCTAACCTTACCAAAAATCAATCCTTCCTCCAAATGCCTCCTAAGTGTCAAAAGGTAAAGTTAGTTTAGAGACATGTTTATGGAGAATAAAGGACCACATTTACACAGGTAATTTTGTCTCGACTCAATGATACATGCCAATTAGGGGTGTGAAAATACAATGAATAACCCACACTACACAACCCATATTATATGGGTTGAGTTGGGTTAGTTTAAAATGTACTAAGGGTTGGGTGGGATCTCGGGTTGGAGTGTTGAAAATTTTGAGTCAAACCAGCCCAACCCAAATTAATGTAATGTTTATATTATTTATTTAATAAAAGTTAAAACATTAGGTTCAAGTTGTGCGTCTCCTCCTCTTCTCAATCTCTTCCTCTTGTGCCATTTGTCTCCTCTTCTTAGTTTCTCACTTTTCAGTCCTACATCTCCTCTTCTTAATTTCTTCTTCTTCACACTTCTCAGTTGTTTGACTCATCTCCCTCTTCTCTTTATCGTCGTTCTCAGTCGTCTCCCTCTTCTCATTATCGTCGTTCTCATTCGTCTCCCTCTTCTCTTCATCGTGCAATCTCCTTCTTCATCATGTCGTCTCCCTCTTCATCTCACATCGCGTCGTCTCCCTAGCTTTTGGCTCTCTCCCTCTGATTCTCCTTCCAACGGCTAACTGATTGGTATACTAAAATTGTTTACTATGCAAAAGTTAAACTTTAATGTTAGAGGTATGGCTAAAGCTTAATAATCTGGAGGCAGGCCAATATTTTGATGGGCTATATACGGAGAATTGGAGATTATAGTATACCAGATCTTGAAATCTGCAATTATATTTTAAGGGAGGTTTGAAACTTTCAGAGTACAACAATTTGATACTTTTTGTTTTCAAAAGGAACAATTTTAAATTTTACATACACTAGAATTTAAAAATAATAATAAAAAAACAATACAAACTCCACAACCCACCTCAATCCATATTTTAGTGATTTAGTTGTAAACTTAATTCGAGTTATTGTGTTCGACAATCTAAAAATATGGGTTGGATTGGGTTGATAATATCATCCAATTTAAATTAACATGACCCATGAATTTTAGGGTTTAAATTGATATTTGTTCCATAAAAATATTATAAATAAATTTAGGGAGTTTTTTTAGCACAAACAAAAGAACTTGTGAAGTGGAAAGCATAATCCTCATCTAATGTGGTTTTCAAGTCACACACCATAATTCTAACCAATATGAGCATGGGAAGCTAATTCATGAGTAACAAAAATCCAAAAATAGAATTGGTCATATGGGTTTTCCTAATATAATAGCATCAGCGAAGCGTTTAATTTGAACCTCATTTGTGTATCCATCCTTGCAATCAAGAGGTTCCAAATGAAACATGACAATGGTAACTTATATGGTAAATTATGAAAATGATTCAAATTTAAATTATATAACATGGAAGAATTAATCTGTATTAAGTTAATATGAATGAGATGTATACTAGACTATATGTTATATATTAATATGAACGATATTTATATTAAAATCGTAGGGTAAAAGAGAAATATGCATTTGAATATGATTCAATTTTTTATTGACGAAATATGAGATATTTAATTAAATTAATTATCCTTTAATTTGTTAATTAAATAATAAGACTTTGTAGACAGCATTAGCATTTGCTCTAAAGACTTGAAGCACCACTTACACGGAGAGAAGGTACAAATTTTCATATGCCTCAAGAGCTTGACGTGCTTCTTCATCTAGAAGGAGTTAAATATGAGACAACATAGATTACTAGAGCCAGTGAAAGACTATGAGTGTGAAATTTTGTATCATCTAGATAAGGCACATGTGATAAATATACGATCGTTTAGCTTTTGGTACACAATCGTTGAGCTCTTGATAGACGATCGTAACCAAGATTGTTTAGATTTTATATACGAATGTTACTTTTAATTCACAATCGTGTACCAATATCTAAACGATCTTGGTTCAAGATCTTTTGGTACACAATTATTGAGCTCTTGATAGACGATCGTAACCAAGATTGTTTAGATTTTATATACGAATGTTACTTTTAATTCACAATCGTGTACCAATATCTAAACGATCTTGGTTCAAGATCTTGTACCAAATATAAAAGATCTTGGTACACGATCATGAACCAAGATCGTTCGTTCAGATTGTATACATGACCGTTTAGCTTTTAGTACGTGATCATGTAACCATATCTAAACGATCTTAGTTCACGATTATTTAGAAGAAGAATGACAAGCGTTCGTGTGACTAGTGTTGATACTACCTGCACGATCGTGCACCATTGTTTACACGATGTGTATCATTATCTACACGATCGTGTATCATGATCGTTTAGAAAAAGAATACGTGCGAGTGTTGCCAATTAATCACGTGTTGACGGGAGAATTTTTGGAATTTCGCATCGGGGCCTATGGGCTTTTTTCGTTTTCGAAATTGTTTTATATAGTGTAAATATTTTGTCACTTTGTTATATTTTTTAAAAAACTCCTTAATTATTTATTTATTTTATAAACTCGAAGAATTTTTAAATGTTAGTAGTAGAGGTGTAAGAAGATGGGTTGAACCCAAATAACTCGAACTACCCAACCCATATTATAAGGGTTGAGTTGAGTTGATTTAAAATATGAGTTGGGTTGGGTTAAAGAAATTTGATTTTTTCGGGTTGGGTTGGGTCTTGGGTTGGAGGGTTGAACAATTCGGTTCAACCCAATCCAACCCGAATTAAATAATAACAATAATTATTATATATATATTATTTAATAAAAAATAATTAGGTTTCTTTTAGGGTGCAATTTCATTTTGCATCCCTCCGCCTCTCCCTCGTGCAACCTCTGGCGTCTCCTCCTCTATTCCAATGTTCCTCCTCCATCTCAGATTCAAGACGCATCCATTTCGTCCCAACCCTATTAGACAAAATCCATCCGTCTTGACGTCTCTGTGTCAAATTCGAGACACATCTATTTCATTCGAACCCAAGATGACAAAACTTATCCATCTTCGATTTCAATCTTCGCATCTCCTCCGTCTTAGATTCGATCTGACGTCTCTTCCTCCGTCTTAGATTCGATCTGACGTCTCTTCCTCCGTCTCAGATTCGAGATGCATCTTTTCCATCCAAACCCCATACAACAAGACCGAAGATGAATCTTATATCTAACCCCACAACCCAATCCAATCCATATTCTACGGGTTGGAAACTAAATTCGGATTATTCAAGTTGTCAATCCAAATAAATAGAAAATATGAGTTGGATTGAGAATGTCTCTCAATTCAACCCAACCCAATATCAACCCTAGTTAGGAGTGTACCCCTAATTAGGGGTGTGACAATCAATGTATAGGTCGGTAGGAGAGCGTACATAATAGTAAATTTGCTTGGATAAGAAGGTCTCTTTTGGTCAATTTTCATTTATGTATCTCAAAGGTTTGACTTGATGTATTAATTAAAGCTTAACTTTATAAATAAAATTAAGAAAGTAGAACCCAGCCCCTTTGACAAGAAATCCATTTCCTCTTCGCTTTGTTGTTCTTATTCTTCAATGAATCGGTTCTCCAGCTTCGTTCTTATAATATACATTCCTTTCTCATTTCACTAGTCCATCAAAACTAATCTCAAATCAATCCCATGGCGCCCGTTAATCGCTCTCCAATTCTCCTATTCGTCTTCCTCCAATTGTTCCTCTCCCAAACCCTAGCTCGAAAGCCCCACCTTATCGATTTCCGATCCCCAAATCTCTACCCGGAGGGCCTCGTTTGGGACACATCAGCCCAGCATTTCGTCGTCGGCTCACTCCACCAACGCACTCTCGTCTCCGTCTCCGACGCCGGCGTCGCCGAAACTCTTATCCGCGATCCCAGCCTCCCCGAAAACGCCTCGATCTTAGGCCTTGCCATCGATTCCGTCAACAGCCGCCTCCTCGCCGCCGTCCACGCCCCACCTCTCCCAGAATTCAATGCCCTCGCCTCCTACGACCTCCGATCTCGCCATCGCATCTCCTTAACACCTCTCCCTTCCGATGGAACCTCCGGTCATCGCCCCGTCGCGAACGCCGTCGCGGTTGATTTCAAGGGTAACGCTTTCATCACGAACTCCGGCGGAAACTTCATCTGGAAGGTAGACAAAGACGGATCCGCCTCGATCTTCTCGAAATCCGCGAGTTACAGTTCCTATCCCGCAACTCCGAACGAAGTGTACTCGTCCTCAGGGCTAAACGGCGCCGTTTACGTAAGCAAAGGGTACCTTCTGGTGGTGCAATCGAACACCGGAAAGATGTTCAAAGTGGACGCCGATGACGGAACGGCGAGGTTGGTTTTGCTAAACAAAGAATTGAAAGGGGCGGACGGGATAGCGGCGAGGAAAGACGGCGTCGTTTTGGTGGTGTCGTATAGGAAGCTGTGGTTCTTGAAGAGTGAGGATAGTTGGGGGGAGGGAGTGGTTTATGACGAAATTGACCTTGATGAAGAGAAGTTTGCTACTGCTGTAGCTGTAGGGAATGAGGGGAGAGTGTATGTATTGAATGGGTATGTGAATGAGGGGTTAAATGGTAATTTGGGAAGGGAGATGTTTGGTATTGAGGAAATGAGGTCTCCCAAAGAGAGTGAAGACGAAAGGGTTTGGATATATGTATTGGTTGGGTTTGGATTGGCTTATTTCTTGTTTTGGAGATTTCAAATGAAGCAACTCATAGGGAACATGGATAAGAAAACTAATTGATTTTTCTTTTTGGGGTTTCTCCTTTTCTTTTTCTCGTCATGAATAAACTCTACACTTTTGATTCTTGTTATCTTCTTTTCTTTCTTTTATTTAGTTCTTTTTCAACACTTCAACAATATTTCAGTACCAACAATGAGCTTTTGGTGAAGTTAGATGATGTGATAAATTGAGGTATGATACATATTGGTGAGAAAATATCTTAGAGCTCAACAACATAGAGAAGTGAAGGAGGAACGTTGATGAGACATAAATTAAATGAATTATGTTTAGAAATATTTTTAAATATAACAAAAAAAATAAAATTAAAACTATTTAAAAACATACCAAAATTTGTCAAATTTTTCTTAACTTTTTTTTTAATCATAAGAATTTCTGTTATGTTTATGTTAAGACAAATATTGCAATGACTCTAGACTAGGAATATAGAGTGAGAGTTGAAAGGTTCAAATATTTGACATCTACGTAAATATCGTATAAAATATATGTTTTTAACCACTCACCTGAAATATTGCATTTAGAAAATTAATTTAATTAAATAATCTAACACAAACTATTGAAGTATTTATCTACTAATGTTATCCACTGAATTAGGTGCAAAATTATTTAGCCGCACAATGATTTTTTTATCATTGTCTAGTCGGCCGTTTCATACATTTTTTTCTCATTAATAGCCACTTCACTTGCCCCCAAACTCTTTCTATTAATCTACAGCCGTTGAACAATTTCTTTTACATTTTGTTAGTCGTTCACACTATGTACGTCTTCATTTGGTTTCATTTCAGCCAACACATCAGAAGAAACACATAACAAACTCTCTCTTCCTTTGTTTTTTATTTTTATTTCTTTGTTTCTCGAGGATATTTTGAAGGATCTTGGTACACCAGTTCATCTTGGTGCAGTTTCGTTCAAATTGACTGTTTTACCTAGGAACGGCTTGGCAATTACAAATATTTTGCATTTTAGGTAAAGTCGTTAAATGTCTTACCGATAGTGTCAACCATGACTCATTCATTGTCACAAGTTTCTATTTTGCAGCTTTGGACGCATACCTGAGGCGTTCAAATCCTAGATGTCAAAATTCAATACGTCTAGATTCTACGAGATGAAGTACTCTAGGGGACTAGGTCTAGACGTCCAAATCCTAGGAGAAGAGTTCTTGGCCGCGTACTTTAGACGTCCAATTTCCATTTCAAGATGTCCAACATCTAGGATTTCAATTTCATGGTTTAAAATCCACACATTCTATTTTGAGATCCAACAATTGCATCAAGAGAGGGCGTGTTTTCCCCTTTAGTGGCCCTTTTGTCTTTAGGGAGCTAGAGGGAAGGGCTTGCTGCTATTAAGGAGGATGTGGGTTTTAGTAATGCTTTGCTGTTGAGGGAGGTAGTTGATCAACTAGAGAGGAAGAAGAAGCTCATTGGGGTTCTTTAAAACGTTGACTGTTATGTTGGACCAACTAGTTAGGTTGGACAATGACGATTGGCTCAAATTGCTAAGTTGTGGACTAGTAGGGGCTAGGTTTAGGTCTTCTAAGGCTAAGCTTGTGGTTAGGCTTGAGGGTACTACTTTTGTGAGTGTTTGACATGGGTTGATTAGGATTGATTTAGTGAGTCTAGGCTGATTTGGTTATAAACGAATTGATAGCAGGATGGGTTTAATGGGTTTGGCCAAACTGGGGTTTGAAAAAGCCAATTCAAGGAAGTTTTCTTAATGGTTGGTTAATTATGCTAGGGTTTATAAAAGATTTAGTCATGTGCATGCCAGTAATTTAGTGGCTTTGAGGTGTGGCTTGGATGGTTTTATCTATTCTTCATCTTATCTGAATGGTTTAAGGAATGCCAAGGGTTTAGTCAGACTATTTCTTAAGGTTTCCTATTTGATTTGGCCTCCTCTTCCCTTCTTCACTCCATTTTGCTATTTTAGAGGCTTAGAAGGTGATCATTCTGTTGGAATTTATGTCCTAAAACTTGTAGATTGTAAATATAATTCACTGACCGTTATTAATAAAGTGTTATTATTGTAATAATTGTTATTGATTAAATTATTAGTTTTGTCTTAATAACCCAAATCCAATAAACTAACATCATAAGTTGTTTAATGAGTCTTGAACAGTATATAGAGACATACAGAGATCAATGTTCAAGATCAGCTTAAAGGGTCTATAGTATAGGGATAAGGCTGGGTACCTTATCCTGGTAACACTATTGATACGCCTCACTTTGTATTTGGTACAAACGCAATGATCCAACGCATTCATGTAGTTGACATGCGAGTGAGAGTATCCTATGCAATGAGTTTGCATAAGACCGGACCGCGAAATAGTAACCACTAGATATAACTCCGTTAACTAGTTAGATTTATATTTAACTAGGATGACCTAGGTAACTTAGTCTTAATCCTAAGTGTGTTATGAACTCCTGTTCGCGAGAGATTGTCCTTTGATTTGTACGAGTGAAAGTGACCAGATCGCCGACTCAATAAGCTTATCATTTTGGGGACAAAACCGAGTAGAGAGCTGGGAACATAATTACACAAGATAGAATTCACTCCTTCCCTACTTTAGGGTAAGTAGATGAGTGTTCCTGTAAATGGTGTCTTAAGGTCTTGAACAAAGGGCCCTACCCTTTCTATGGCCCTACCATTTCTATGGCACGAGCGAGGTTTCTGTTTATTGGTAGGACCATAAATAGGTTGTTCATTGGATGAACACTGATATTTAAGGATTAGAGGTAACCCAAGGTAAAACAATAAATTGACCCAGCTGATGTTACGAACACTCGTGAATGACTAACTTACTGTTATTAGTCTATATCCGTGGACATAGAAATATATCTACAGTGAGAAGAGTTCAGCTGTGAGTCTTTAGTGGAGTGTACATGCAGTTAACGAATATTGATTAATGTGGTTAATGAGTTTAGCCAATTAATCTCATATCGTTGTAGCTTCTGATCTGTAGGTCCATTAGGTTCCTTTCTTCTTCTTCCTCTTTTCTTCTCTTCCTCTTCCTCCTTACCCTAGCCCGCAGTCCCTTCCCCTTCTCTTTCCCGTCCGACGAAACCCAGTCGAGCCACACCGCCTCTCCATCCGCAGCCATCGCGCCTTCGTTTAATTTCGCCCGCGCCGATCTCTGTTCACGTAGTTGAGCTAAAGTCGGAGCGTTCATCTACGACTGAAGCTTCGCCACTGCAGCTGCAAGGTGTCGTGCCACATCTTTGTCTGCCAGCCGTCTGCGCCACCGCGTCGTCTGCCAACCATTTTGCGCCGCCGCGTCTCTGCTTCAGGTGTTGAGGAACGTCGCCGGTCAAACCGTCTTCTTCATTTCTGTCATTTTTGTCGAAGCTGCAAATCAATCGAAGCTCGACGTCATCCAGATCTGAGCCATCGTGTCCGTCGAAACGTTTGTCGCATGACTCTTCGTCTCCCAACGCGAATCGCAAGCCGACTTACACTCTGATTTGTTCACATGATTTTTTTTGTTTAGGTTCGATTGTCGCTGCACCTATTTTACTAAGATTCGTCGAAGTTTTGTTGGTAAAGAAATTTAAGTTATGGGTTGTAGTTGTTTCAAAACTAATTCCAGTGTTATGGTTGGATTAATTGGTTAAATTGTTAATTGGTTCTTGAAGGTGTTGAAAGTAACGTTGAGTTCTTTGGATTCACAATCAAATTGTAGATTTGTTGGAGTTCGATTCGCCATTAGCTTGGTCTTCTTTGTGGGACTTTGGTTCGATTAAGAACCTTAGGTAACGTACAGATAAGGGACTTTCTACTGGACCCATATGTGGATTTTAATGATTAAAACGATTTGGCTGTTATGCATGGACTTGAATGACTTAAAGGATATGACTGCTAAGTGTAGGTTGATATGTTTTAAGAAACTTAATTGCTTAAAGTAGTTTTAAGTGTGTTGATGGATTGACTAAATTAAAAATGTTTGTTGACTGAACTGATGATGATTGACTGTTATGTTAAAGAATGGACGGTGTACGTTTGACTGGATTAACTGAACTGAGATGAGTGACACTTATGTATGAGTTTATCTATTTGAGAAATCGTTACGCTAAGATCGGATTATGTATTAGAAAGAGATTTTCTACA
Source organism: Cucumis sativus (assembly GCF_000004075.3). Lineage (NCBI taxonomy): Eukaryota > Viridiplantae > Streptophyta > Magnoliopsida > Cucurbitales > Cucurbitaceae > Cucumis > Cucumis sativus. The sequence goes on along the minus strand of NW_022279530.1, from coordinate 32,699 downwards.
AATGGACTCACCTATAAAGAAGAATATGTTGACTGTATGTTATCCCTAAACTGTGCAGGGTACTCCACAGGAAGTTAATAGTTTATTTTTCCCCTAACGAGACCAGTAATGAGTCTCTTACTGGGTATGTTTATACTCACCCTTTGATGTTTAACTATTTCAGGCAAAGGTAACAAAGGAGGTAGACCAACGAGGGACAATAAGGAGACGTGATTGTCATAGGGGAATGTCCTTCAAATGCTTCTGCTTATGTTTTTCCTGTTTTTCTTAGTACATGAGGTTGTTTAAAAATTTTGTGATGGAACCGAGTTTATGAATGGTTGTTTTGTAAACAATACTTTTAAAGTTTTGGCTATTTGACATAGGGCCCGACTTAAGGTTGTTTTCTTTGATCGTATGATTTCAAATGAATTTTACTATATTTTGTGACAATCAAGGTCTCTTTGTCAAAATTAATGACTTCGACTTAGTTAGAAAAGTTGGATCGTTACATGGCTAATGAGCACAAGGAGGAGTTTGGAGACAAACTCCACCTTACGAGATAACTTCCATCATTTGTGTCTCGAAAGGAGAACAAGTATGGGTGTTTGACACGGAGAGGTTATCACCCTTATAAGAAAAGCTTTATAACTTTTGTAAGGAAAATCTTATAGATATACCTTGCTTAACCAAGCTTAGTCATTTGCATTCCAAGAGGCGAGCAAGTGTGGCGTTTAAGACACCCAGAGATGCTTACCTTAATCATAAGCTAGTTAATTGAGATCTATCACATCATGACTATCACATAGCTTAATTGCCTAATATATAGAGACCTTCATTCACACTTTCTTTAACAAGTTAGTTCACATGTCCATCTCACTTCCATCCTAATTCCCTTTACATATTTTTAGTGTAGATAAGTAGATATAGTATAAACTTACACGTTACCACTGTATAGATAATTCTTTTATATCATCCAAATGAAGAGTAAACTCTAAAACTAAGCTTTGATATCAACTCCCTTTGTTCGATACTAGGAAACCTATTGTTCCGCTTATATTTGAACAAGCAATAGTAAAAACTTGTACTCAACGAGAACTTAGTAATTACATGATGAAGAGATACATAGTGAGCATCTAACATGCAATGACTCACACGTAGAATTAGATACAAACACACACAACATTATCCCTAAGTCCAAACCAAAAAAATCAAGTTTTTGGCAAGCATGCACACAACTAACAAATATTAATTAATGTGGTTAATGAGTTTAGTCAATTAATCACATATTGTTTTAACTTATGATTTGTAGGTTCATTAGGTCTCTTTCCTAGCTCGTAAAGAGTAATGGGGTTAAAATATATAGACACTTGCAAAAACAAAAAAGGCAAAACAAATTATAATAATTAAGTTCATGACACACATACTTTATTGTTTGCAGAGATGGCAAAAACAAAGCCCAACCCACACATATAAGATGTATAATGTCACAAATGTCTTCGTTACTAATATGTATTTGATACACCTTATATACATCTGATACACCTAATATCCTTAATACACTTGATACTTCTTAATACACTTGATACATTTGATAGATACACTTGATACACATGATTCTCTTTGATACACTCGATATCTTTTGATATACATCTAAAACATCTTGATACACATAATATTTCTTGTTACACTTGATTCTTCTTGATACACTTGATATCTCTTAGGCCTTGACACACTTGATTAGTTTGATACACTTAAATGCATCACTGATAAGTTCGATACACTTGATGCACTGCTACTAAACTTGTTATGCTTCACTGATACACTCAACAAATTTGATACGCTTGAAACATGTGATATGTTTTGATACATCCAATGTACTATAGATACACTTAATATTCTTTACTAATACATTCGATTGGTTAAATACACTTGATATGCTTGAAGTCCTACTGATACACTTAATACACTACTCCTATACGCTTGTAAACTTAATTGATATATTTGATAATGATTCACTTTACAAATATGCTAATATACTTTACTAATAGACTTGATAATGATACATTGGATTATATAATTCATATAGTTAATAATACTACAATAAACTGAATAAAATTTGAAAAAAATAAAAATCACGTAGTAAGTATATCAACTAACTAATACATATAAGTACATCACTACACTAATATACAAAACCGATACAAAAATAAAACCAAAACAGAACCAACATATAAAAATAAAACAAAATAATTTGAAATTAGATTCAACTCTGTCAAAATACACATTGAAAAAATAGAGAACAATCATAAACGAAGTTAAATTAGTCTGGTCAATAACCATTATATTTCTTATTACAATTAATGTAACTTTGATATTCTAAAATCAAGATTAATACAATTAACTCAACTCCAAAATTCACATCAAATAAAGTAGAGAACAATAACATATGAAGTTAAATTTCTTATATGGACAATCATTATGTATTAGATTGAAGCTAATGTTACTTGAAATTGAACAAAACGTTTGTAAAGGTAAATAAAAAAAAAAATCTGCTTTTGTTTTTAATTTGAAAGAAAATGGAAAAACATATAAATAACAAAAATAATAAAGTAATAGAAAGGAAAATGGTAGGATCACTATTTTACCACTTTTTACTATTTCAATCGAATTTAGAGTAGTCGTGTGATTGGAAACTAAGATGTTCCATAAGAAAAAGAAGGTTAAAATTGAAATTACAAAATATAAAATTGTGGATTTGATTATTTTTGCTATATTTGCAAAATTACAAACCTTAAAGATAATTTTACAAATATCTAAACTATAATGGATGTTATTTGAAATGTTCAAATTTACTTGGAGAAATTGTATTACGATGATATAAAGATGATTCAAATTAATGAGAAAAAAATATATTTGAATTAGTTCATATTTTAAATTAATGTGAATTAGATTCATATTAAAACTATAGATTAAAATTTAATGCTTACATGATACACATTAAAACGGTAGATTATGAAATTTTTTTATATAGATATGATTCAAATTTGGATTAAATTAAAACATAAACATATATTAAGCAAAAAAATTAAAACATAAACATGTATTAAGCAACAAAAATATAACATAAATATATAAATTCAAATTTGGATTTATATATTTAATCCACAAGATGTTTGCCAAATATCGAGATATCAATGAGATGTTTGAAAAAAAATAACAAAAAATTAGTTAAATATGCATTAAACAACCATCATTTTAGAACAATTACAAAAATTGATTTTGGGTTATACATTCAAGGCTTAAACGTTTAACGTAAGAAGGTTATCTATAACAATACCAATAAAAAATAACATAAACACTTACCAATAATAGCAAGAACTCTTCTTGAAGAGTGACTAAAAGTTTTATGAAAGGGCAAGAGAGTTATTAGAGAGAAGTTTGAAAAAAAATGGATTTTTTTAATGTTCTTTTTTTAGGGAAAAAGAAGAAGAAAATAAAATTTTCACATAAGAATAGTTTGGATTTTCATACCCCATTTTGTTGTAAAACTCAATTTTTAAAAAGGCAATCCGAAAAACTTTCTTTCTTAATTGGTTTATCTTTGGTTTTTTTTTTTTATAATTCCTCATATTATTCAAAATCAAAATCCTTAATGTTGCTAATTAAATGCGTTATAACTAGCTGTCACGATAGAAGAAAGAAAGAACATTTAGAACGGTTTTTAACTAAGAAAGGTTTCCTCAAGAAGTGTTAAAATGTAGAGCAAATATTAGCTAAGACCATTTAACAAATTTACAACCTTTAAAACCAACAAACTATAATAAGCTAATTTAAAATTAACAAATACTCCAAAAACGTTCATAGCTCATAAATAACAAAACAAACTTAACTAATACTTTTCCTTAAAAAGAAAAACAATTTCACGAAAGGAGTCTATAAAATAATTGTTGAATCATTTAGTCGGTACGATCTAATTGCTTTCTCACATACGTATTAGTGTCCTTTAATAGTTCTCCAAAATGAAGAACGCTTTTTCTTTGATCAGGTTTTTCATTTTGGTGTTGCTATTTGTGACATTTGTAAAAGAAACTCAATTGGTAAAGGCATCGTCATGTAACCCAAATAACATGTTAGTATGTCGATTGGCATACACTACGTCGACAGCGCCATCATCATCTTGTTGCAAAATGATACGACAAGATAAATCATGTTACTGTGAATACAAAAAGAATCCTACATTTTTGTATTATTTACAATCTCCTGCCACCAAAAGGGTCATCTCTCAATGTGGAGTTACACTCCCATCTTGCTAAAATAATCAATATCTAATTCTTCTGATTCAATATGCAATGAAATAATAAAAAAGTTATGAAAGAGAAAGGTTATACATTCATAGTCTTCGTGCTTCAATATTTTGATTTTGTATGCCAAGTTAAAATAACAAAAGAATATATTTTATTATTCTTAGTTATGAAAGTCTCAATTTAATTTTTTTTTTCATACTTTCCATTTGTAACGATCCAATGATTAATCTAATATTAAATTTAATTATCTTAATTTTATTTATTTACGTTGAAATTATTAATTTAATTTTATTTAATTAGGTTGAAACTATTAATTTAGAAGGGATGGTTTTATGAAATTATAATTAATTAAATATTTTTTATTAAATTTTTAATTAAGTAGTAGAATTAGATTTTTTGTGTCGATGAGTTTGAATTTAATTAAATAATTTGGTTAACGATCAAAATTTTGTTAGAGATTTGATAATTATATATAATATGTGTTATATATATAATTATTATAAAAAGGAGTAAAGATAATTTTATTTGTGAAAAATTAATTATTATGGGAAAAGATAAATATTGAATGTGGGAGAAGTTATTATGATTGGGTAAATCGGAAAAGTGAAGAAATATGATTTATTTAAAAGAAAAATTATTAATTATATATTGGAATAATATTATTGGAAAAAGAAATGTAATATCTCAAATCTTTAAGAAGATTTTATTAATTATCTTAAATTATTTGGGTGTTATATTGATGGGGTTAAGATAATTTATGATATTTTAAAATAATTGATTTATTAAAGAAGATTTGAATTAATTTGGGATCTTGAAAGGAAAAGTTGGTTTTGGTGGCATTGTAATTAATTAAGTATATATATGGATATATATTATATATATATTTAAATTAAGAATTTGGATTTTGGTGGAATATGATATTAACTATTTGGTTTTGTATAAATAATTAATATGAAAAATTAAAGTTAATTATACGATGAAATATAATTATAATGGTTGAAAAATAAGATAATTAATGTGAAGAGAGATTGTTGATTTGATTGGATGAGAAAATATGATATATTTGATTTGGGAGAGAATAATGATTTAAATAAATATATATGTTTGTTATATATTTTGGTGAGAGAATAATAATAATATTATTATTAATGGTTATGTTGAATAAGAAATTTTGAGAGCAATCACAAATTGCCACATCATTATTAAATTAATGATGAAAAGTGCAAACAATTGAATTTAGGACTAATTAAAATTGACATATGCCCCAAAATAAAAATTGAAAACATAAATTGGCTAATTCTAATAATATCACATGTTTTCGTCTTAATTGTTGGATCAAGTTAATTATTTTGGTTCAATTAAATATTATTTACTTTGAATAAGTTGAATTAAGTCAAAAAATAAGCTTAATTGAGTCTAAAGAATAAATATAACACAAATACATGGGATTGAGCCTATGGTCTGGTCCATGGACCAACCAGCCTCAAGGTCATAAAGCCCACCAGAGAACTCTAGAAATAAAGGAGTTCTCCTCATTTGTAAGGGGATGAAACTTTTTTACTCCAAAAGGTCCATAGAGAATTCTCACAAGAACTAGAAGACTCCTTAGCTCCTAAAGTTAACCATCCTCGAAGATTGAAGTTCCTTTGAAGATAAAAGCTTTCTTCCAGGACTCCAATTTCAAGAACACCACGTGCTCCGCTTCCTCCAAATCAAGCTTAAGCATCCAATCGAGAGAGAATCAGATGATCAAATTTTAGAGATCGAACCACATCGCATCTAATCAACAAAATACAACATCAACTCAAGTTCAACTCCATGGATCAAATTTCTCTAGAAATCTTGTGCGAACAAATTGGCACGCCCAATGGGGCCATATCTATCTCTCATATCTCTCTCGTCATCTAGATCTACAAGCAAACCAATGACATCAAAGAAAGCGGCATCCAAATCTTCTATTGCAAGCGACACCTACATGGGACTTGTCACCCGTAGCCGTTCTAAAAGGATCATTCAAGAGCAAGATCGAGGTTCCGCCATCGTGCAGAGCATCCTTAAGCCAGTTGATGGAATCTCCTACAACTGAGATTGTCATAAAAGAAAATTATTTATGTAATGATTCTAATTCTGCCTCTAGCAAGTCAAAGAAAGAAGCAAACCCTAATGTGATGTCTGTCATGATGGTTGATGTAACCGTCGAGGCTGCTATGGCGGAGATGGAGAGAAAAATTAATCTCCAGATGAAGGTTGTTGATGAACGAGACCACGAAATCACAACTTTAAAAGAGTAGATGCAGACTCACGAAACTGCTAAATCGAGTCAAACTTCTGTTGTTAAAGCTGGTGACAAAGGAAGAACGTGGTGCAAGAAAATCAACCACAACAATAATCAACTTCTCTGGCTTTTCTCTCAATTCAACAATTACAAGATATGATCACAAATCCATCATAGCTTAGTATGAAGGCCCATCTCAGACTTCTTTCATGTACTATAAGCCGTACACCAAAAGAATTGATAACTTGAGAATGTCGCTTGGATACCAGCCTTCAAAATTCCACCAGTTTGATGGAAAGGGCAATATGAAACATCATGTTGCTCACTTCGTCGAAACATGCCAAGAATGTAGGATCAGAGAGAAGATCAACTAGTCAGACAGTTTGTCCGAAGCTTGAAAGAAAATGCTTTTGAATGGTATACTGATCTAGAACTAGAAAGCATTAACAGTTGGGATCAATTGGAAAAGGAGTTTCTCAACAGCTTCTACAGTACCAGGCGCAGTGTAAGCATGATGGAGCTTACAAACACGAAACAAAGAAAGGAAAAACGAAACAAAGAAAGGGAGAACCAGTCATCGACTACATCAATCGATGAAGAGCTCTAAGTCTTGACTGTAAAGATCGGCTCACCGAACTGTCGACTGTAGAAATGTGCACCTAAGACATGCACTGGGGACTCCTATATATTTTGTAGGGAATAAAGTCCCGCACATTTAAAGAGTGGCAACTCGAGCTCATCATATGAAGTTGAGCATCGCCAACAGAGAAACTAAAGATTTTCATGTTCCTAAAGTAAAGAAAGACAAGAAAGAGATGAATGGTGCTGAAAAAATGTGACATGATGTCACCCAAATCTTTTTGCTTCTGAAATAACTTCAACTGACACATGACATGATCATATGCAAAACTTCTAAACATCGTAAGTATTTTATTAACATGAACATTTAAATTATACTTTGAAATATGAAGTACAACCCATAAGAAATCTTTATAAAATGTATCATGGAAATTAAATAAATCATGAAGTTATAAAATATTTGAACAATCACAATACTACTTAAAACAAAACATCCTTGGATGAAAAATTAAGTTGGCCTGAAAGTCGTATGTTCAACGTGCAGAGATCCATAATCTGTACTTGAAAAGGGAAAAAACATTTTTGAAAGAGTACGTCAAAAGACTTGGTGAGCAACAGTTTTATAAAATAGGTTTCATAAAACATTTTAGTATAAAACTGACGCTTAAATACACTTATTAGTAAATAGTTGTAACATAGAACTTGAAACATTTGCACAGCTTTTCGAAGACAGTCCTCCATAGCCACGAGAAATATTTACCCCCTGGTACGAAGACAAAACAGTCGATGGATAGCTAACCCTCTTCCTTTAAGGCATAATAATATACCCTTCATGATGGTCCATAGTTAAAAATAGGTTTGTCAATCGTACCATCAATATGGAGTTAACACCACATGTATACAATAGGTCCATGGAGTATTCAGGCATGAATAAAAACATTTGAAAACGTGAAATGTTTCCCTGAAAGTTTTGAAACATTTACTTGAAATCATGAAATCATAACGTAAGCGTGGAAATATCATTACAGTAAACATTTATCAATAACATGACTTGTATAAAAACTCGAGATCATGGTTACCAAATCATTTTACAAGCTAGCGCTTGAAAGCTTAAAAACTTATTTAACAATAACATTTAGAAAGCAATGTGTTACTCACAAGCTATTGCTTGTAAGCTTGAAAACATGCTTAATAAATTTTTTAAAACATTTTGTTATACATTGTCACTTGAATATAACCTTGGTCTCAGAATTTCTCCTAATTTTCCCGTCATGAAAAATTCATATTTTATCTTTAATTAATTCATTGAACATGAAAATATAAAAAATTTCTCTTAAAATTCCCAAAAATATCAAGACAGCCCAAACAACTCAAAAATAGCCCAACGGTGCCATTGACATGATGAAATGGGCTAGCTACACGCACATGGCCTGGGGCCACCAACATACAAACCTCAATGAGGTGGGACGGGAGCGCCGCGTTCTAACCTCGCAATGGGGTTTTCGCGTGCGTACTTGTCGCCTACCTAGTGTCCCTTCCAAACATAGTCATGCGCTGGTGCTCCTCGCACACCGTGTGTGGCGCTAACCTCTTAAGGCAGATCATGCACGCAGCATGAGGGTGTGCCTTCCCACTCAGTTATGTCATGAACTTGTCATGTGTGTGCAGACAGTCCATCTCGTCCATGTTGGGATTGATGCCCTAAATCTTGTGGTCTTGTAGTTTGTAATTGTATATATTATACAAACATTTTATATATCTAATAAAATAAGTGTGTTATTTTATTTGACATTTAGTTGCATTAATCCACAAAACCAATAAACTAACATCCAAGGTTATCTTCTTTAATCTAAACATATATGTGGAGACATACAAGTGGATGATGTTTAAATGATAACCTAAATGATATGTAGTAAATGGATTAGGTTGGATACCTTATCCTGGTGACACTATGAATACAACCTGATTTGTAGTTGTTACAATTGTTCTAAAGTGCTACAAATGATTTGATCCTAATCATTCATGTTGAGACATTAGAGTAGGGTTATTCTATACAAAGAGTTTGTATAAGATTGAACCATGAAATCAATAGTCTCTCTTATTAACACCGTTACTAGTCGAGACTACATTTCACTAAGATGACAATAAGTGACTTGACCTCAATCATGAGTGAGTTGTGAACTCATGCCTATGAAGGCAGTACTTTGATTTGCATGGGTGAGAGTGGCCTATATCGCTGACTCAATAGGCCTACCATTTTGGGATTCGTTTGATTAGGGAGCTGGGAACACAACTACATAAGAAAGAATTAACTCATTCTCTAAAGATAGAGTAAGTAGAGAAATTGCTCTTTTAAGGGCTGATTCCAAGGCTTGAACAATGTGGTGGTGCCACACCCACTCTTAGTTCGAGACGAGTTCAGTTATAATGGGACTATAACTATTGTTCAATAGAGGGATTTGTGGTACTTATAGAGTTAGATGTAACTACAGGGGTAAAACGGTAATTTTTGGCCTAACTGTACTTATGAGCAATTTGTGAAGGGTCATTGCATGTTGATTGGTTATATTTAATGGACACAAAAATATATCTATAGTAAGAAGAATGCAACTATTGGTCTTTAGTGGAATGACTGATAGTTAATGAATAGTGATTAATTTCATTAACGAGTTTAATTATTAATCTCACATCATTTATGTAGATCCATAAGGTCCTCTTGTTAGCTCAACAAAGATAAATGAGAATCAAATTTATTTTGATTTAATCTGAAATGTTCAAATTGATTGAAGGGAATAAATTGTATATGATACAATTAATATAATGTATTTGATACATTATAATATAAAGTTTTTGTGAGAGAAGTTAATATTTGAATATGATTCAAATAATAATAATATGAATAAAATTCATAAATAAACTATAGATTAAAAATTAATATGAATTCGATTCATATTAGAATTATAGATCATATGAGAAGATCTAAACGATTGGTTATATTATATATGTTATAATATAAAAATAATATTATATAAGATATAATATAATTTAAATTTATATTAGATTTATTTTAATATGAATTTAAATAAAAGAATAACTCCCAATGGAGTTATTCTACGTGATGGAGAGGGAGGAAGTTATTTTAACTTCCCCTCCATCTCTCTTCGTATCTTTTGGTTAAGATATAAAAAGGAAGGATGCAACCTTTCATGGGAGAATTTTGACGATCTATTGGTTACAAAAAGAAAATCTCTCTGCAAATATTTTTTGCTTTAACAAAACAAAAAAACATAGAAGTCCCACAAAACCCTTTCTTGTTTTTTTTCTTTTATCTTGAGGATAACAAGGAAAATTTCGTGGTGTTCTCCTCGTGGTGTTCTTTAGGAGATTCGAGAATTCTTGGAAGGTTATACAAATGTTAGTTTTCTTTTTTCATTTCCTCCATAAAAGCATGTTTAGGTGTTTTCTCTGTGCTTTGAGTTGAATTTCTTTTGCATGACGTTCACACACTTCCGCTATGGGAATTTCATTCCTTCAATTGGTATTAGAGCCAAATTGTGCAATTGTTTTTTCATTGAAACAAAATTAAGAGAAAATGTGGGTAATTTCTTTTTCTCACTTCATTATGAGTGTGGGTTTGCAAAATAGATGTTTTCGATTTTGGCACCTTCGATTGCAATTTTTTTTTATTAATTTGATTGATGTAAGGGCCTGATGTTTTAGGCATTTTAATTTTGCAATCGAGTTTGTAAATATGTATCGTTCGATGGTTGCTGTGAAGATGCATTTTTTGAAAGTTTTTTTTTTCAGATTTGTATTCTGTACGGAGTTGCAATTGAAGCAGTCTTCGTTAAAAGAAAAAAAAAGAAAAAAAAAATACTATTTGAGCGTATTGAAGACACCATCAATGGTTTTGGTGCTGTATTTGCTTCATTCTCCATTATTGCAAGAGGTTGTGTGTTCAAGTTGCAATTTTCTTTTTTTTTTTTTAATTTTTTCTTGTTCTAATATAATATGATTATATTAATTTGATTTTTTTATGGGTGCCAAATTCGGACTATTTTGTTATTTTGTCTATTATTGAATATTTTTTTAATTAAATTAATTATATGCATAATGTATATCATATAGTTTAAAACCGTACCTTAAGATTATAACTACCATGCATCATTCTTAAATATAAGTGTTATATTTTAGTTGCATGATTTTCTAAGCATGCTCATGCATCATATTTAATATAATTGTTATATTATATGATAACATGTATCATTAATATTTTCATGCATCATACTATTTTTAAATTGTTGTATTATATAGTTTGATTGATGGATGTTTTTATTTTTATTGCATTAATATAATTTTTATATTGTGTGATGAAATTCAGAATGCATTGAGCCTATCATTACTTAACGAATATAATTGTTTTCTTTATTAAATGACATTATAAATGCATATTTATAGGTTTTAATTGTTTCCTTTTCTTATAAGTGTTATAAGTTTATGAATTTAGAATTAAAATCTATAATAAAGAGTTGCATGCTAACATAAGGTCACAATTAGTTTTAAATGGTTTAAAATTAATTCACCTAGAATTTAATGGATAATACTTCTAATTAAATTAGAAATATGATTAATCTTTTATTGTTTAATAATATTAAAATGATATCAATAAAAGATTAAATTTATAAAATATTTGTCTATAAGAGACCTTTGTCTAAGGAAGGTTCTGTCTAGGCTGGGGTACTTAAGCTGACTGTAATGGAACACCCGTACCTGAGAGCTAACTTGAAAGGTGAATTAGTCAAATATTTTATAAGCTTGCAATATGTGATTATATTTATCAAAGTGTTTGATGAACAATAATCATATATTGTTAAACTATCCAATTTAACAATGGCTTAGATAAATAGTTAGTCGTTTATTTTCCAAGTTAATTGATTTTAAGTAAAACACTAAGTGGGAGAAAATGAGGTATATGATACTTCACTTTTCTTTTCATTTTTCTCCTTAAATATTCACACCGTGAGACTTATGCTCGGCCTCGAGGCATTTTTTTGATTGTGTCCCCTGCGGGTGGTGTTTGCTTAAGCCAATAACAAGGTGAATGGAGATAGTGTTTATAGTAAGTGGGAGAGAGATGTGTGTCAACACATCCCACAGTCTCTTTCATTAGTTTCTAGTAATTTCTCATGCTCGGCCTTGAGGCACATGAGATTTTACTCAACTCTAGAAATGGATAGGATTTCTTTAGTTTTTGCTCTAATTGGTTTTTTCCTACGGATTACTTATTAGGGCAGAAGTATAGAATCTAAAATGAAGGGTTACACTTACAAGAAATTTTTAAGTAAGTTAATCATTTCTTGACTAAACAATGATGACTAATTATTATAGGAATAAGAGTTATTCTGGTGTAATATTTAGTTGAGATTGTCTCAATTCAGTGAAGGGACAATTAATCACCTACGAAGTTTTTTATCCTACCTCACTGAAGCATCATTGCAAAAATAGATATCACTTAGGATATATTAATTTTTTCCTAAATTGATTGGTTTTCTGAATGAAAAGTGCTTGTATATCTAATATAAATAAATTGTATGTTTCAGCAATTTGAAAATGACGAGTGCTACTTTGAATATGTTGGCTTTTAACTCACTCTACCCGAATTTATTCTTTCCAAAGAACGTATCGCTCTAATACCAAATTATCACACCCCAAACCGTAAATACCCTTAACCACAACACTTCTCGCAAATAACCTTATCGCGTTTGTTATATTTTTACAATAAACGTTTTTCACGAAGTAACCAACTTTTACTCGCTTAGAACACTTATCACATATTTAAACTTCAAGACTTCCTCCCAGACTTCTTCATCGTGAAACTCTTGGTTCTTATCGCAAAAGACTACTAAAACGTCTAGTCGTTTTTGTCAAATTTACCTGGACTTTCTTCTTATAGCGTTTAGACTTCTAGATTCTACTGTAAATCCTTCTTTTCTCAAAACTTCCTTGCAAATTAAATTGTTAATCGCAAAATTTATTCTGACAATAAAAGATTTTATCGCTTAATCCTTTCCACAAATATATTGAAACGCTCATTTCTATAGTACTTTTAGAAAAAATTCTACTTCCCATACTCGAATTAAAAACGGGTGTCTTATTGGGACTTAGTTTTGCTTTTGCGTCTATGTATCAAATTTTCAATACCTTGGTTTTAGAAACTTTTATCCTATTTATTTATGTTTATTTTATTTTAAAAAATTGTTGGTGCCTCGGGTCACATTTTCAAATTATTTTGATTAGTTTGTCGATTTTATGTCTTTGAAAAATCTTTGTTAACTAACTTTATAAGGATTTTTTTGTTTCTCTTTTCCAAGAGAGAGTCTTTTGATATTTATCTTTTGAGTAATGACCTTAGTTTAGTTTAAAAGTACAGGTCATTGCACCTTTTGTCTCGTTTGGCTTAAAAATCTTCAGTATCATTAGTATGGTTTCGTTAGCACATACAAGGGTTGTCATTAAACAATCTTTTACTCAGAGAATTTAAATGCACGTTAAAATGTTAAATTAATTTTTATAAATTCAATTACTAATGTTAAAAAAAAATCAATAGATGTAAAGACCCGACATTTCTAACTAAGCCAAAATCGTTAAATTAACACAAAGACTTGAGTTTACACAAAGTACCAAATTTAATTAAATTTAAAGTCTCAAGAAAACATAATTTATTTTTGTTTGGGCCCAGTTTAAAATAACCAAAACTTTCAAGAAAATAAAACTAATAAATTTCTAGTCTTTGAATACATTTAAACCTCAAATTTTCTAAACAGTCTCAAGTACGAAAACAAAACAATACGGTAAATCACTAAGCGGAAGCGAATTTAAAATGTCCCCTCTGGCGATCACGCTTCCTTCATGTCCCTCGCCGGTTTGCCACCTTTATTACCTTTGCCTGAAGAATTAAACATAAAGGGGTGAGTATAAAAATACTTAGTAAGAGACCCACTACTGGTCCCGTCAGGGGAAAATAAATTGTTAACATCCTATTGGGATACCCTGCACAGTCACAGTCTTGTGATCCCGTAGGATACACATTTCAGTCTAACGCCCCGAGGGACGTACATTTCAGTCTAGTGTTCTGCAGAAACACATATCAGTCTAATGCTCCCGAACGATGCATAAAAATTGGTGATTCCGTAGGACACCTACAAGGCACACATCCCAATAAAAGCTAACAACTTTCCCCTCAGTCCATTCTAAACATTTTAACAGTCATTCATAGTTCAGTTAAATATTCTCATTTGCATAAACTCTTCACTTGGTCCCTAGCAGTCATCTTATTCAAAATTAGCCAAAGTCAGTCTGAAGCACTTCAGTACATCAGTATAATCATAACATCCACTTCAGTCTACAAGGACACAACCAGGTCCTTTCCCCAATCCACAGAAAAACAACCATAACCATAAATCATATATTCAACCAAACAACAACCCACCAGAAAAAATACCTCCAGTTAGGGAAGCTCCTTAATCGACTAAGGTCCACGAGAAAAAAAATCCTAATCATAACCATAAGAAATTCGATTATTTTCATAAACTTTCTCTGATTTAATTTCCTCAATGAAACTCCTACACTTACTTGAGTATTAGCAAAATCGAACTTCAACCAAGATCTAAAATGTGTTGTGCGTCCAAGGGATTTAAACGCTACCTTCAATACCTTAAATGATTGAACAACAATTGAACAATTACCCAACAATAATACTTGAATTAATGAAACAACTACGAACCCACAACTTATTATTATTATTATTATTTTTACCAACAACACTTTGTCGGTTTACGATGAAACAGAGGCCACGATAGACGAACCAAAACGAAACAAGATTGCAAGAAATATTGGAGTATGAGCCGACTTGGAACACACTGTTGGAAGGCAGGGAGTCACGTGGCGGCTGAAAGGCAGGGGATCACGCGGGGGCTGGGCAGAGGGTCACGCGGCGGCTGGACTTCACGAATGGAGACTGGCGCAAACGTAGCCGGACGAATGGCAAGGTGAGAGGGAACGCGATGCCGACGACACCAACCGACGACGACGACGACGTTTAGCTTCAATGGAAGACCGAGACGATCGGCGGTCGGCTGCAGATCTGAAAGGAAAAGAAAAGGAAAAAGAAAAAGAAAGATGGGGGAGGCTATGGAGGCTAGGGTATGGGGATGAAGTAGGAGAAGAAGAGGAAAAAAAAAGAAGGAAGAAGACGGGGAAGGGTCACGCACGAGAGAGAGGAAGAGAGAGAATTTTTAATTTCCTTTTTTTTTTATAAATTATTAATTAACAATAATAACATTATATTATTATTATTATTATTATTACATTTTCATCCTTCACTTCTTTTCTTTCCCAATAATTAAATTTCTGTTCCAAGCCTTAAGAAATAAAATAACACTCAACAAAATTTAAAATTCTAAAAAATAGAGCAATCTGGTTAAAATCAATTACCTTAGAGTTCAGGGTTTTACAATAGAAGTAACATTCAATCAAACGATTGATGCAATTCATGAGAGAAAAACATAAAACCTTCTTAATATCATTATGATTTTCAACCAAATCCATGGGGTCATACCTAGAAATAAAATTTGAGAAAGTGTAGGGTTGACTCGTGCCACACTCACACTACATTGCATATAAATGGTAGTTGGTTCATTATGACTACATTGCATATAAATGGTAGTTGGTTCATTAGAACATAAGTACATTTGATTAGTAAGGGTTTTGGAATGACGACAGAAGATTAGTGAAATTCACAACAAAAAAATAGAAGAGATGAAAAGGAGAAGGAAAAGGAAAAAGAGAAAAAAGAAAAATAATACAAGAAAAAACACATCCAAAACCGCGATTGTGGTTGGTTGGTCTATTTTAAGCTCTTTGCGAGACAAGGTGTATTTGAACATTCTCCGAATTAATTGGGTGGCAATTAGCCTTGAAAAATAAAATCTTCATTATTATTTCTAGTTTTGGTAAAAGTATGCTAACATTCAAATTGAAGTGACCATCACTCAAATTAACTCTTTTCCATCAATCATTAAGAATAAGGGTGTTTTATATGCATAAGTCAATATTAATTGTAAATTGTACGAAGCACTTGATTGATAAATTTTTTCCTATACCGTCGTCGTGGAATAGGTTGGTAATCAAAACCATATTAAAATTGTTTTATTTTGTTCAAGAGTACAAGTAAGTGAATTTATAAATATTCATTTAACATTTTAGCACGTATGTAAATCCTTCACGTAAAAGATAATTTAGTGACAATCTTCGTATTTTTAAGGAATATTTTCATGGTATTTACATTAAAATATTTTAATCGAGACTTTTATAACGAAATAAAATGTATTAGCTAGAAGCTAGTTTTTTTTATTTATTTAACATAGTATAAAAAATAAAAATGTTGAAGCTCGAAGAATATGAATGTATAACTTTATTCTTTCATAATTTCTTTTATTACATCTTCATTTCATATTGAATCAAATGAATTGGGTATCGGTGATTATTCTAGCAAGAGGGGAGGGTAGTTCCACATTGAGAGATGATTTTTTTGGTGGTAGGAGATTGTAAATAAGATTGGAACGTTGGATTTTTTTTGTATTGACAATAACATGATCTATGCTTCCTCACCATGTCACAACAAGATGATGATGGCGATGTTGACGTAGTGTATGCCCACATACATACTCTCATCTCATTTGGGTCGCATGTCGCTGCATTTGCCAACTGAGCTTCTTTTACAAATACTGCTAACAGCAGTACTAAAAGAAAAAATCTTGTGATGGAAGAAACTTTATTCATTCTAGATGGTTTTAAAAATGACAGTAATATGTTATGAAAGATAGGCAAAATGATTGTATTGTATTGGGTAAATGATCCAACAAATATTTTATAGACTCGTATCAAGGAACGTTCATTTTTATTTTTAAGGAAAATCGTTTGCTCCAGCCTTTTGGCTATCTATGTGCTATGTATTTTTGGATTATTTGTTAATTGTTTGTTTTTCTAGACAATTAGTATTATTATTTGTTAGTTGTTAATTTGCTTATTTTAATTATTTGGTTGTTAACATTGCTCTACCCACATCAATCTAGAAACGTGAGTGTTGAACACATACTCAACACCTAGACTATTAAAGTGGACCATAGTCAGCAGCAGTTGCTCTAGCGAATTAACTTGAAAAAAGATCGTATCCCATATTCAGCTACGATACCAGGCATAGGCAGTTGACCCATCAACACCTGGTATGACCTTCACTCAAATGTGGACATGGAGTCAACTTAGTACAATGAACAACACCAATGTTTTGCATGACAACAAAACTTAGAAAATAAACAGTCGTAACACTCGACATACTTTGCTTTTAATGCTTAGTACCTCTTTAAGATGATATCTTGCTTTTGTAAGTCATAATCATCTAACAACCACGTGGTCTACGTCTCATGCATCATAGCTTAAGAAATTGTAACATACTTATGTGAAATACATATTTTATAGAAAAAATATTTTCCGAAAACTTAAACATCTTTAATCACTTACTACACAAAGTTTGGTTTCCATTTTCTTTCCCCTATATAACGCCTACTCCAAATTCCAGAATACTTGAGTTCTCATAACACCTATTGGCAGACAAATTTCGTCGTCCAAATTTATCCTAAATAAATTACCGAATCATACACCTAGCACTAGACTTAGTGGTAAGTTTAGATCGAACTGAGGGAGCACACTAATTTTGCAAAAAAACTAGTTTTCAAAGTAAATTATAAAGAGAGTGTAAGTTAAAGAAGCTTGATGTCAAAAAAGTCTAGCTTAAGATATATTGATCTTTTTCTATCCAAAGAATTTATTCATCGAGCTATCATCATTTGTCTATATGCAACTTTTGTGGGGAATTACTATCACTGTGCTGATTTATAATTAATAATTTACTAGAGTTGGTATTATTTTGATGGTTATAATGATAAATTTAATTCATTAACCAATATAGATCTGAAACATCAATCAATCGTTGTCTAATCCCATCTCTTAAAAATCATATGTGTCCATAAAGCAAAAAAACAAGTTATAATCTCAATCGATCTTAAAGGATGAGAGAGACATCTTGGTTAGCTCCACTACATATAGAGTTAGGAGGTACAAGTGGTGGAGTGGTTCTTCTTTCTTTCCAAAAACTTTGATTTCTTCTTTGCGCATGTTTTCCTTTAGTTCCATTCATTATTCTTTAGCATGTTTTTCTTTAGTTCCATTCATTATTCTTGCGACTGCACGCATGAGTTGGGAAGTTGTGTTAGCCTTAAGGATCAATCGATATATGCGATTGAGCACCGACATCGCACCAAATTTTGCTTTCAAATCATTGGTTTGATACGGTACAACGTTGATCAACATTTGTATTTGCAATAATTTGAAAGCAAAATCATGATCAAATCTGGAAAACTTAAGGTCCACGACACTATTAATCACCATCTTCAAACCAAACATATCAAATTAGTTTATCCAAATCATATCCGTTTATTCAAAACATACAAGTAACTGAGTTTATAAATATTCATTTAACATTTTAGCACGTATGTAAATCCTTCACGTAAAAGATAATTTAGTGACAATCTTCGTATTTTTTAAGGAAACTATTTTCATGGTATTTACATTAAAATATTTTAATCGAGACTTTCATAACGAAATAAAATGTATTAGCTAGAAGCTAGTTTTTTTTTTATTTATTTAACATAGTATAAAAAATAAAAATGTTGAAGCTCGAAGAATATGAATGTATAACTTTATTCTTTCATAATTTTTTTATTACATCTTCATTTCATATTGAATCAAATGAATTGGGTATCGGTGATTATTCTAGCAGAGGGGAGGGTAGTTCCACATTGAGAGATGATTTTTTTGGTGGTAGGAGATTGTAAATAAGATTGGAACGTTGGATTTTTTTTGTATTGACAATAACATGATCTATGCTTCCTCACCATGTCACAACAAGATGATGATGGCGATGTTGACGTAGTGTATGCCCACATACATACTCTCATCTCATTTGGGTCGCATGTCGCTGCATTTGCCAACTGAGCTTCTTTTACAAATACTGCTAACAGCAGTACTAAAAGAAAAAATCTTGTGATGGAAGAAACTTTATTCATTCTAGATGGTTTTAAAAATGACAGTAATATGTTATGAAAGATAGGCAAAATGATTGTATTGTATTGGGTAAATGATCCAACAAATATTTTATAGACTCGTATCAAGGAACGTTCATTTTTATTTTTAAGGAAAATCGTTTGCTCCAGCCTTTTGGCTATCTATGTGCTATGTATTTTTGGATTATTTGTTAATTGTTTGTTTTTCTAGACAATTAGTATTATTATTTGTTAGTTGTTAATTTGCTTATTTTAATTATTTGGTTGTTAACATTGCTCTACCCACATCAATCTAGAAACGTGAGTGTTGAACACATACTCAACACCTAGACTATTAAAGTGGACCATAGTCAGCAGCAGTTGCTCTAGCGAATTAACTTGAAAAAAGATCGTATCCCATATTCAGCTACGATACCAGGCATAGGCAGTTGACCCATCAACACCTGGTATGACCTTCACTCAAATGTGGACATGGAGTCAACTTAGTACAATGAACAACACCAATGTTTTGCATGACAACAAAACTTAGAAAATAAACAGTCGTAACACTCGACATACTTTGCTTTTAATGCTTAGTACCTCTATTAAGATGATATCTTGCTTTTGTAAGTCATAATCATCTAACAACCACGTGGTCTACGTCTCATGCATCATAGCTTAAGAAATTGTAACATACTTATGTGAAATACATATTTTATAGAAAAAATATTTTCCGAAAACTTAAACATCTTTAATCACTTACTACACAAAGTTTGGTTTCCATTTTCTTTCCCCTATATAACGCCTACTCCAAATTCCAGAATACTTGAGTTCTCATAACACCTATTGGCAGACAAATTTCGTCGTCCAAATTTATCCTAAATAAATTACCGAATCATACACCTAGCACTAGACTTAGTGGTAAGTTTAGATCGAACTGAGGGAGCACACTAATTTTGCAAAAAAACTAGTTTTCAAAGTAAATTATAAAGAGAGTGTAAGTTAAAGAAGCTTGATGTCAAAAAAGTCTAGCTTAAGATATATTGATCTTTTTCTATCCAAAGAATTTATTCATCGAGCTATCATCATTTGTCTATATGCAACTTTTGTGGGAATTACTATCACTGTGCTGATTTATAATTAATAATTTACTAGAGTTGGTATTATTTTGATGGTTATAATGATAAATTTAATTCATTAACCAATATAGATCTGAAACATCAATCAATCGTTGTCTAATCCCATCTCTTAAAAATCATATGTGTCCATAAAGCAAAAAAACAAGTTATAATCTCAATCGATCTTAAAGGATGAGAGACATCTTGGTTAGCTCCACTACATATAGAGTTAGGAGGTACAAGTGGTGGAGTGGTTCTTCTTTCTTTCCAAAAACTTTGATTTCTTCTTTGCGCATGTTTTCCTTTAGTTCCATTCATTATTCTTTAGCATGTTTTTCTTTAGTTCCATTCATTATTCTTGCGACTGCACGCATGAGTTGGGAAGTTGTGTTAGCCTTAAGGATCAATCGATATATGCGATTGAGCACCGACATCGCACCAAATTTTGCTTTCAAATCATTGGTTTGATACGGTACAACGTTGATCAACATTTGTATTTGCAATAATTTGAAAGCAAAATCATGATCAAATCTGGAAAACTTAAGGTCCACGACACTATTAATCACCATCTTCAAACCAAACATATCAAATTAGTTTATCCAAATCATATCCGTTTATTCAAAACATACAAGTAACTGAGTTTATAAATATTCATTTAACATTTTAGCACGTATGTAAATCCTTCACGTAAAAGATAATTTAGTGACAATCTTCGTATTTTTTAAGGAAACTATTTTCATGGTATTTACATTAAAATATTTTAATCGAGACTTTCATAACGAAATAAAATGTATTAGCTAGAAGCTAGTTTTTTTATTTATTTATTTAACATAGTATAAAAAATAAAAATGTTGAAGCTCGAAGAATATGAATGTATAACTTTATTCTTTCATAATTTCTTTTATTACATCTTCATTTCATATTGAATCAAATGAATTGGGTATCGGTGATTATTCTAGCAAGAGGGAGGGTAGTTCCACATTGAGAGATGATTTTTTTGGTGGTAGGAGATTGTAAATAAGATTGGAACGTTGGATTTTTTTTGTATTGACAATAACATGATCTATGCTTCCTCACCATGTCACAACAAGATGATGATGGCGATGTTGACGTAGTGTATGCCCACATACATACTCTCATCTCATTTGGGTCGCATGTCGCTGCATTTGCCAACTGAGCTTCTTTTACAAATACTGCTAACAGCAGTACTAAAAGAAAAAATCTTGTGATGGAAGAAACTTTATTCATTCTAGATGGTTTTAAAAATGACAGTAATATGTTATGAAAGATAGGCAAAATGATTGTATTGTATTGGGTAAATGATCCAACAAATATTTTATAGACTCGTATCAAGGAACGTTCATTTTTATTTTTAAGGAAAATCGTTTGCTCCAGCCTTTTGGCTATCTATGTGCTATGTATTTTTGGATTATTTGTTAATTGTTTGTTTTTCTAGACAATTAGTATTATTATTAGTTGTTAATTTGCTTATTTTAATTATTTGGTTGTTAACATTGCTCTACCCACATCAATCTAGAAACGTGAGTGTTGAACACATACTCAACACCTAGACTATTAAAGTGGACCATAGTCAGCAGCAGTTGCTCTAGCGAATTAACTTGAAAAAAGATCGTATCCCATATTCAGCTACGATACCAGGCATAGGCAGTTGACCCATCAACACCTGGTATGACCTTCACTCAAATGTGGACATGGAGTCAACTTAGTACAATGAACAACACCAATGTTTTGCATGACAACAAAACTTAGAAAATAAACAGTCGTAACACTCGACATACTTTGCTTTTAATGCTTAGTACCTCTATTAAGATGATATCTTGCTTTTGTAAGTCATAATCATCTAACAACCACGTGGTCTACGTCTCATGCATCATAGCTTAAGAAATTGTAACATACTTATGTGAAATACATATTTTATAGAAAAAATATTTTCCGAAAACTTAAACATCTTTAATCACTTACTACACAAAGTTTGGTTTCCATTTTCTTTCCCCTATATAACGCCTACTCCAAATTCCAGAATACTTGAGTTCTCATAACACCTATTGGCAGACAAATTTCGTCGAAATTTATCCTAAATAAATTACCGAATCATACACCTAGCACTAGACTTAGTGGTAAGTTTAGATCGAACTGAGGGAGCACACTAATTTTGCAAAACTAGTTTTCAAAGTAAATTATAAAGAGAGTGTAAGTTAAAGAAGCTTGATGTCAAAAAAGTCTAGCTTAAGATATATTGATCTTTTTCTATCCAAAGAATTTATTCATCGAGCTATCATCATTTGTCTATATGCAACTTTTGTGGGGAATTACTATCACTGTGCTGATTTATAATTAATAATTTACTAGAGTTGGTATTATTTTGATGGTTATAATGATAAATTTAATTCATTAACCAATATAGATCTGAAACATCAATCAATCGTTGTCTAATCCCATCTCTTAAAAATCATATGTGTCCATAAAGCAAAAAAACAAGTTATAATCTCAATCGATCTTAAAGGATGAGAGAGACATCTTGGTTAGCTCCACTACATATAGAGTTAGGAGGTACAAGTGGTGGAGTGGTTCTTCTTTCTTTCCAAAAACTTTGATTTCTTCTTTGCGCATGTTTTCCTTTAGTTCCATTCATTATTCTTTAGCATGTTTTTCTTTAGTTCCATTCATTATTCTTGCGACTGCACGCATGAGTTGGGAAGTTGTGTTAGCCTTAAGGATCAATCGATATATGCGATTGAGCACCGACATCGCACCAAATTTTGCTTTCAAATCATTGGTTTGATACGGTACAACGTTGATCAACATTTGTATTTGCAATAATTTGAAAGCAAAATCATGATCAAATCTGGAAAACTTAAGGTCCACGACACTATTAATCACCATCTTCAAACCAAACATATCAAATTAGTTTATCCAAATCATATCCGTTTATTCAAAACATACAAGTAACTGAGTTTATAAATATTCATTTAACATTTTAGCACGTATGTAAATCCTTCACGTAAAAGATAATTTAGTGACAATCTTCGTATTTTTTAAGGAAACTATTTTCATGGTATTTACATTAAAATATTTTAATCGAGACTTTCATAACGAAATAAAATGTATTAGCTAGAAGCTAGTTTTTTTTTTTATTTATTTAACATAGTATAAAAAATAAAAATGTTGAAGCTCGAAGAATATGAATGTATAACTTTATTCTTTCATAATTTCTTTTATTACATCTTCATTTCATATTGAATCAAATGAATTGGGTATCGGTGATTATTCTAGCAAGAGGGGAGGGTAGTTCCACATTGAGAGATGATTTTTTTGGTGGTAGGAGATTGTAAATAAGATTGGAACGTTGGATTTTTTTTGTATTGACAATAACATGATCTATGCTTCCTCACCATGTCACAACAAGATGATGATGGCGATGTTGACGTAGTGTATGCCCACATACATACTCTCATCTCATTTGGGTCGCATGTCGCTGCATTTGCCAACTGAGCTTCTTTTACAAATACTGCTAACAGCAGTACTAAAAGAAAAAATCTTGTGATGGAAGAAACTTTATTCATTCTAGATGGTTTTAAAAATGACAGTAATATGTTATGAAAGATAGGCAAAATGATTGTATTGTATTGGGTAAATGATCCAACAAATATTTTATAGACTCGTATCAAGGAACGTTCATTTTTATTTTTAAGGAAAATCGTTTGCTCCAGCCTTTTGGCTATCTATGTGCTATGTATTTTTGGATTATTTGTTAATTGTTTGTTTTTCTAGACAATTAGTATTATTATTTGTTAGTTGTTAATTTGCTTATTTTAATTATTTGGTTGTTAACATTGCTCTACCCACATCAATCTAGAAACGTGAGTGTTGAACACATACTCAACACCTAGACTATTAAAGTGGACCATAGTCAGCAGCAGTTGCTCTAGCGAATTAACTTGAAAAAAGATCGTATCCCATATTCAGCTACGATACCAGGCATAGGCAGTTGACCCATCAACACCTGGTATGACCTTCACTCAAATGTGGACATGGAGTCAACTTAGTACAATGAACAACACCAATGTTTTGCATGACAACAAAACTTAGAAAATAAACAGTCGTAACACTCGACATACTTTGCTTTTAATGCTTAGTACCTCTATTAAGATGATATCTTGCTTTTGTAAGTCATAATCATCTAACAACCACGTGGTCTACGTCTCATGCATCATAGCTTAAGAAATTGTAACATACTTATGTGAAATACATATTTTATAGAAAAAATATTTTCCGAAAACTTAAACATCTTTAATCACTTACTACACAAAGTTTGGTTTCCATTTTCTTTCCCCTATATAACGCCTACTCCAAATTCCAGAATACTTGAGTTCTCATAACACCTATTGGCAGACAAATTTCGTCGTCCAAATTTATCCTAAATAAATTACCGAATCATACACCTAGCACTAGACTTAGTGGTAAGTTTAGATCGAACTGAGGGAGCACACTAATTTTGCAAAAAAACTAGTTTTCAAAGTAAATTATAAAGAGAGTGTAAGTTAAAGAAGCTTGATGTCAAAAAAGTCTAGCTTAAGATATATTGATCTTTTTCTATCCAAAGAATTTATTCATCGAGCTATCATCATTTGTCTATATGCAACTTTTGTGGGGAATTACTATCACTGTGCTGATTTATAATTAATAATTTACTAGAGTTGGTATTATTTTGATGGTTATAATGATAAATTTAATTCATTAACCAATATAGATCTGAAACATCAATCAATCGTTGTCTAATCCCATCTCTTAAAAATCATATGTGTCCATAAAGCAAAAAAACAAGTTATAATCTCAATCGATCTTAAAGGATGAGAGAGACATCTTGGTTAGCTCCACTACATATAGAGTTAGGAGGTACAAGTGGTGGAGTGGTTCTTCTTTCTTTCCAAAAACTTTGATTTCTTCTTTGCGCATGTTTTCCTTTAGTTCCATTCATTATTCTTTAGCATGTTTTTCTTTAGTTCCATTCATTATTCTTGCGACTGCACGCATGAGTTGGGAAGTTGTGTTAGCCTTAAGGATCAATCGATATATGCGATTGAGCACCGACATCGCACCAAATTTTGCTTTCAAATCATTGGTTTGATACGGTACAACGTTGATCAACATTTGTATTTGCAATAATTTGAAAGCAAAATCATGATCAAATCTGGAAAACTTAAGGTCCACGACACTATTAATCACCATCTTCAAACCAAACATATCAAATTAGTTTATCCAAATCATATCCGTTTATTCAAAACATACAAGTAACTGAGTTTATAAATATTCATTTAACATTTTAGCACGTATGTAAATCCTTCACGTAAAAGATAATTTAGTGACAATCTTCGTATTTTTTAAGGAAACTATTTTCATGGTATTTACATTAAAATATTTTAATCGAGACTTTCATAACGAAATAAAATGTATTAGCTAGAAGCTAGTTTTTTTTTTATTTATTTAAACATAGTATAAAAAATAAAAATGTTGAAGCTCGAAGAATATGAATGTATAACTTTATTCTTTCATAATTTCTTTTATTACATCTTCATTTCATATTGAATCAAATGAATTGGGTATCGGTGATTATTCTAGCAAGAGGGGAGGGTAGTTCCACATTGAGAGATGATTTTTTTGGTGGTAGGAGATTGTAAATAAGATTGGAACGTTGGATTTTTTTTGTATTGACAATAACATGATCTATGCTTCCTCACCATGTCACAACAAGATGATGATGGCGATGTTGACGTAGTGTATGCCCACATACATACTCTCATCTCATTTGGGTCGCATGTCGCTGCATTTGCCAACTGAGCTTCTTTTACAAATACTGCTAACAGCAGTACTAAAAGAAAAAATCTTGTGATGGAAGAAACTTTATTCATTCTAGATGGTTTTAAAAATGACAGTAATATGTTATGAAAGATAGGCAAAATGATTGTATTGTATTGGGTAAATGATCCAACAAATATTTTATAGACTCGTATCAAGGAACGTTCATTTTTATTTTTAAGGAAAATCGTTTGCTCCAGCCTTTTGGCTATCTATGTGCTATGTATTTTTGGATTATTTGTTAATTGTTTGTTTTTCTAGACAATTAGCATTATTATTTGTTAGTTGTTAAATTGCTTATTTTAATTATTTGGTTGTTAAATTGCTCTACCCACATCAATCTAGAAACGTGAGTGTTGAACACATACTCAACACCTAGACTATTAAAGTGGACCATAGTCAGCAGCAGTTGCTCTAGCGAATTAACTTGAAAAAGATCGCATCCCATATTCAGCTACGATACCAGGCATAGGCAGTTACCATCAACACCTGGTATGACCTTCACTCAAATGTGGACATGGAGTCAACTTAGTACAATGAACAACACCAATGTTTTGCATGACAACAAAACTTAGAACATAAACAGTCGTAACACTCGACTACTTTGCTTTAATGCTTAGTACTCTATTAAGATGATATCTTGCTTTTGTAAGTCATAATCATCTAACAACCACGTGGTCTACGTCTCATGCATCATAGCTTAAGAGAATTGTAACATACTTATGTGAAATACATATTTTATAGAAAAAATATTTTCTGAGAACTTAAACATCTTTAATCACTTACTACACAAAGTTTGGTTTCCATTTTCTTCCCTATATAACGCCTACTCAAATTCCAGAATACTTGAGTTCTCATAACACCTATTGGCAGACAAATTTCGTCGTCCAAATTTATCCTAAATAAATTACCGAATCATACACTAGCACTAGACTTAGTGGTAAGTTTAGATCGAACTGAGGGCAGGCACACTAATTTTGCAAAAAAACTAGTTTTCAAAGTAAATTAAAAGAGAGTGTAAGTTAAAGAAGCTTGATGTCAAAAAAGTCTAGCTTAAGATATATTGATCTTTTTCTATCAAAGAATTTATTCATCGAGCTATCATCATTTGTCTATATGCAACTTTTGTGGGGAATTACTTCACTATACTGTGCTGATTTATAATTAATAATTTACTAGAGTTGGTATTATTTTGATGGTTATAATGATAAATTTAATTCATTAACCAATATAGATCTGAAACATCATCAATCGTTGTCTAATCCATCTCTTAAAAATCATATGTGTCCATAAAGCAAAAAACAAGTTATAATCTCAATCGATCTTAAAGGATGAGAGAGACATTCTGGTTAGCTCCACTACATATAGAGTTAGGAGGTTACAAGTGGTGGAGTGGTTCTTCTTTCTTTCCAAAAACTTTGATTTCTTCTTTGCGCATGTTTTCCTTTAGTTCCATTCATTATTCTTTTAGCATGTTTTTCTTTTAGTTCCATTCATTATTCTTGCGACTGCACGCATGAGTTGGGAAGTTGTGTTAGCCTTAAGGATCAATCGATATATGCGATTGAGCACGACATCGCACCAAATTTTGCTTTCAAATCATTGGTTTGATACGGTACAAACGTTGATCACATTTGTATTTGCAATAATTTGAAAGCAAAATCATGATCAAATCTGGAAAACTTAAGGTCCACGACACTATTAATCACCATCTTCAAACCAAACATATCAAATTAGTTTATCCAAATCTATCCGTTTATTCAAAACATACAAGTAACTGAGTTTATAAATATTCATTTAACATTTTAGCACGTATGTAAATCCTTCACCTTAAAAGATAATTTAGTGACAATCTTCGTATTTTTTTAAGGAAACTATTTTTCATGGTATTTACATTAAAATATTTTAATCGAGACTTTCATAACGAAATAAATGTATTAGCTAGAAGCTAGTTTTTTTTTTATTTATTTAACATAGTATAAAAAATAAAATGTTGAAGCTCGAAGAATATGAATGTATAACTTTATTCTTTCATAATTTCTTTTATTACATCTTCATTTCATATTGAATCAAATGAATTGGGTATCGGTATTATTCTAGCAAGAGGGGAGGGTAGTTCCACATTGAGAGATGATTTTTTTGGTGGTAGGAGATTGTAAATAAGATTGGAACGTTGGATTTTTTTTGTATTGACAATAACATGATCTATGCTTCCTCACCATGTCACAAAAGATGATGATGGCGATGTTGACGTAGTGTATGCCCACATACATACTCTCATCTCATTTGGGTCGCATGTCGCTGCATTTGCCAACTGAGCTTCTTTTACAAATACTGCTAACAGCAGTACTAAAAGGAAAATCTTGTGATGGAAGAAACTTTATTCATTCTAGATGGTTTTAAAAATGACAGTAATATGTTATGAAAGATAGGCAAAATGATTGTATTGTATTGGGTAAATGATCCAACAAATATTTTATAGACTCGTATCAAGGAATGTTCATTTTTATTTTTAAGGAAAATCGTTTGCTCCAGCCTTTTGGCTATCTATGTGCTATGTATTTTTGGATTATTTGTTAATTGTTTGTTTTTCTAGATGTAGATACCGTATTTTGTCCTATATTTATTTATTATAAAAGAAAAAAGAAAAAGAAAAAGAAATTAAATTTGAATTTGAATTTGAATTTGAATTTGAATTTGAATCTTAAATTTATATTTAAAAAAACAATAATAATAATAATAAATATATTTAAAAATAAATAATAAAATAAAACTAAAAGGTTTGATTTCTTCCTATTTTTTTCTCAACCATCCTTTTTCTTCGTCATCACTCTCCACTTTCTCCCACTCTATCACTTTCTCCCACTCTCCCACTTTCTTCCTATTTCTCTGTAATCTGCACTCCATCTCGTGATCTAAAAAAAAGCAATGGAGCTTGCCCTATAAAAAGGAAAGAGGAAAAAGAAAGCAGGGGGATCTTTTTTTTTGGATTATTGGAGGATTTAGAAAGAGGGGAAGAGTGAAAGAAGATCAAAAAGGAATAACCTTTGGCATTGAAGGAAGAGTGAAAGAAGATAAAAAAGGAATAACCTTTGGCATTGAAGGCAGACTGCTCTGGTAAGTTTTTTTTTCTTTTTCCTCTTTTTATTCTTATTCTTGTTTAATGATTTTTTTTTTTCTTCTTCTTGTTTGATATACTGCTTTTAATTATGAACTATCGTGTTCATCATTTTACCATCATTTAACATGTTAATTTTATTATTTGTATCTTTCTTAATACTGAGCATTCTACCTTCCATATTAAATTTTTTATTTTTTATTTTTAAATATTGAACATTCTGTTCTGTGTTAATTTCTTTTTCAATTGTTGGGTATCCATTCTGTGTATCCATTATGTATATCCATTCTGTGTTAATTTTTAAATATTGAACATTCTGTTCTGTGTTAATTTCTTTTTAATTGTTGGGTATCCATTATGTGTATCCATTATGTGTATCTATTATGTATACCCATTCTGTGTTAATTTTATATATTGAGCATTCTGTTATGTGTTAATTTTCTTTTATTACTGGGCATCTGTGTTAATTTCTTTTTAATTAATTAGCATCATATATTTGTATTTGGATACTCATTCTTCATTGACACCCATTTTACAGTTAATTACTTATTACTTATATCCATATGGCATCCTTAATAATTATGCATAATTAATCAATTAGCCTTTTGTATTTGGTAATACTCATTCTTCATTGGCATCCATTTTACAGTTTTTGTTAATTACTTTATCCATGTATCCATATGGCATACCCTGCTAATAATTACTGTTATCCATATATTATCCATGTTAATAATTATGCGTGATATAATTAATATTTGGCAACAACCATTTTTCATTTGACCTATTAATTAATTAGCAACTTGTATGTGACATTTTCACTCCCTCATTCTAATTATTTGCATGATGTATTAATTAATCAGTATGCATATGTGGCTATAATTATTTGATATTTATTTGGTGTGATTATTTATTCGCAATATTATTTATTTGTATATTGGGCCAAACCTACTTTAGCATTCAACTGTTAATTATTATTTGATATCCATTTTGGCCTCGTTTAATTATGCATTAATCAATTATTTTGCATCCTGCATTAATCAATTATTTTGCATCATTTTGAATTAATTAATTATGTTGCATATGTTGTATTAATTAATTATCTTGCATCCTACATTAATATCTTTTACATTTTGCATATATTATCAATGTATTTATTTTATCTCAGCATATTACACCTAAGTATTTTTCAAATTTCATAATGTTTTGTCATTGTTATTATTTTTTTTATAATAATGTAAATTGGAGAAAAAGTATTGTTTTTTATGGATTTTATAATTTAAAATCCATAAATACATGAAATTTTTCCGTTTGAAATTTAATTAATAGATTTTTTTTTTAAATTAACACATTTCATATTTTAAATGAGACTGAGTAGTATTTTCTATGAATTTATTAATTCTAGATATATGAAATTTTTCATTAAACACCTATGATAGAGATTAAAATATCAAGTGTTGGTATCTTAATATTCTTAAGGTGAATAAAAATATTTTAAAACAAAAATAAACTTAATTTTTCTAATGGCTCCTATGCCACTCATAATCATCAATTCATGCTTAGTTTTTACTTTCTTCGATATGAATTGATAAACATGGGACATTTAAACAAAACCTAAATAAAAATTTTATTTTGTGAACCTTTATAATTTAATTTAAAAGATAAAATTGGGTAACCATATTTTTGGGTGTTGTAGGGTGCTAACACCTTCCCTACACATAACTGACTCCCGAACTTAAATCTCTGAATGTACGCAGACCATTTTTTTTTTCTTTCTTTTTTTGGGTGACCAATCACACCTTAATATGATTGGTGGCGACTCCAAAATTTTTTATTAAAATAAAATAAACGGGAGGTCGGCCGCTCCGCGTAGCGATCACGTCGCGACAGCTTGGCGACTCCACTGGGGATTTTGGAGAGTCGAGCCATATATTTTATCTTTTATTATTATTATATTATAATATGTTGGTTCACTTAATTATTTGTTTTTATTTGATTCAGATGTAATATTTTGTACTATGTTATTGGTATTATTATTTTTTATTATTATTTATTTTTTTTTTATTACTTATTTTTATGTCATCATGCATTTACACACACTCACAAGCCCTCTACCCGGGCTACAACCTTATAGGACTAGAATTGAGGATGAAGTAGTGTTGACTTTCGAGGGGTTTCGACTCCCGTGCAAGCACATGAAAAATCCTCGCTCAGATTAATTCTTCTGTTATTAGTTAAATAACATTAGAATAAATTTGAGGGCCTTTTTTTTTTCTTTTAAAAGTTTTGATACCAACACTATGTCATTTTTCTATCTAGCTTATTTTATCCAAAGTCTTGTTATTATTATTATTATTTTTAAAAAAAGAAAACAAAGTTTCACATTCTTATAAAATTTGACATATTTCCTTTTTATTTATTTATTTTTAAAATGGGGTTTAATCATAGTATAAAAAAAAAACAAATTTTTTATTTTGTTTTTTTTTCTTTCTTTAAATTTGGTCTTTGATTTCAACCACAAGGAAAGTAATGCTTACAAGTGCCTGAAAACCTTATTTTATTATTATTATTATTATTTTTTACATCTTTTACATTTTTTTAATTTTATGTTATTAATTATTATTATTATTATTATTATTATTATTATTTATTCATTATTATTTTATTATTATCCTACATTTTTTTTACATTTTTTTAATTTTATATTTAATTTTTTTTAATTTTTTTTAATTTTTTAATTTTTTTAATTTTTTAATTTTTTTAATTTTTTTAATTTTTTTTTAATTTTTATTTTTTTTAATTTTTTAATTTTTTTAATTTTTTAATTTTTTTTTTAATTTTTTAATTTTTTTAATTTTTTTAATTTTTTTAATTTTTTAATTTTTTTAATTTTTTAATTTTTTAATTTTTTTTTTTAATTTTTTAATTTTTTAATTTTTTTAATTTTTTTTAATTTTTAATTTTTTTAATTTTTTTTAATTTTTTTAATTTTAATTTTTTAATTTTTTAATTTTTTTAATTTTTAATTTTTTAATTTTTTTTAATTTTTTAATTTTTTTAATTTTTTTAATTTTATTTATTTATTTATTTTATTTTTTTTTTACTTTTTTTTCTTTTTTTTTTTCTCTTTCTCATGTTTTGTTACTTTGTTATTATTGTGCAAAGTGATTTGACTATATCTTTTTGTTATAATTGTGCAAAAAATAAACAGTTGTTTAAATACCAGAATGTCCAATATGTCAATGCATTCATCTTATGAATCCAAATTTGATGAGCCAAGTGATGTTCTTA
>NW_022279529.1:0-100791 GCF_000004075.3 Cucumis sativus | reverse complement strand
GTTGTTCTTGATAGAAACCAATTGAGGAATCAACTTTTGGCTGCACCTGTGAACTCTAACACACCTGCAACTCTATTGTTAGACACAATTATTTTCTTATTACAACCTGAACTCCCATGGGTTTGTAAAATTGTTGGTTACTTCCTGGAAAGAAATGCATATGCGTTGATTAGGGATATCACTTTGACAGGGAAGGTATAAATGTACTTCCTTTTTTTTCTACTTGCAAGTGGTTTTTTTTATAGACATTCTGTTTTGCCGTGGATTATCCTCTGCAGGTGTTTTCAGAGAACTAATTCACACTCAAACTATTGCAGGAAAGTGCAGATTCACATTCCAAGAGTTCATTGGCTTCTCTAGAACATCTGCTGTCTCTTTTGAGTTCTCATGTTGGTAAGAAGCCATGTTGTTGCCCACGTGTTGATCCCAATTGGAGTTTCTCCTCTCAAATTCTTACTCTTCCTTTACTGTGGCGGACATTCACATTTCACACCTCTCTCTACCCAATGGACAAAGTTGCATGTGTCATCCTCTACTAGGTTTGTGTACCTTGCTGTTTGGATATAATGGCGTTAGTAATGGTTTAAAGGTCATGTTTTCTCAATAACGAGAAACATAACATGCATGTACTTCGTTTAAAAAAGAAAAAAAAACTCTATAGATTTTTTTTGAAAAGATCTTTTTAAGTACAACTTGGTGTGGGACATAAAAAATTATGACTATTCTAGCATACAGAATGGAGTTAGTTCCAGTACTCTGGAGTTTTATTAAAAACTGCCACGAGAATAAAAAATGGTCATCCTTTTCAGAGAAATTGGCATATTTATCAGGAGATGCACCTGGTTGGCTATTACCTTTGGCTGTTTTTTGTCCTGTGTACAAGTAAGATTATCTTCTTTATTCCTGTTCCTCTACTTTTGAATTTCGCTTTAATTCCTCATCTGATGTTATATAATTATATGGTATGTTATAAGATTCGGCATGTCCTGATCACTTCTTTCCTTATCAATCAGGCACATGCTCATAATAATTGACAATGAGGAGTTTTATGAGCAGGAGAAGCCACTATCGTTAAAGGACATCAGATGCCTATCGTTATTTTAAGACAGGTGAGCTCTTTAATTCCATCATATGTCCAAAAAGATACCCATACCCTCCCACTCAAGACACTTAAGTAATTGCTCAGAGAAATAACAAAATACTTGGCCCCACTCTAACAAACACATTCCTAAGGGCCCACACAAATAGAAAAATACCAACTAACTCTCAATCATTCTTTCTTCTTCCTATTCTTGTCTCTACGGGAATACACGTTTACTATGGGAGGTCTATCATTATCCGCCCCCCAAAGAGCCACCTTGTCCTCAAGGTGGAATTCAGGAAACTGTTCTTGAATAAGAGCAGCTTGTTCCCATGTTGCACTTTCAAGTGTCCCCTCACTCCAACGGATCAAAACTTCTAAGTTGTCCTCCTTTTCTATTGTTTTGCGAACTCCCAATACTTCTACTGGAGACACTTGCATAGACAAATCAGCAGCCAAATCTTTTGGAATTGGGAATAATGGCCTGTTTGAACCCACGACCTTGGTCGGACGCTTTGAATCTGGCCCACAGAAGCTATCGGAATTCTGTCCAGCTGCCGATTTTCTTTCTATCCTCCTTCCATTGATACCAGTCCAAAGCTTCCCCCTCCAAGCACAGGACCGCCGCATCCAACTTATCTCTCTCCGTCAGATATTCACCACAAAATAGCGCTCCACACGTTGTAGCTATCCATCCACATTCTCTTCTTCCTCTCCTTTAAATATCGACACCTCCAGTTTTCGTAGCCTCATGTCAAAAAGGGGTATCTCACGGATATTTGGTGCACATGGTACTCCAACTCCCTCATCCACCACCGGTTGTTAGTTTTTTGTTCACTTTTTTCTTCTTGAACTTGTTCCTCATTCATTATTCCCTTTCCCTTGTCCGTAATCATTCTTTCACTAGACGTGGATCCTTTTGAAGCACTTCCCATCACTCCCATCCTGTGTATTAACAATTTCATATCCTCACTCAATTTTTACAGATTGTGTGGAATAAATTAATTAAAGTTGTTTCTACCAAAGAAAACAAAAATAATAAATAAAATTATATGTTTTTCAGATTTTATTTTATGTTTCTAAAAGTTGGATGTATTCTGATCATAACCTTTTTGACATATTGTAAAAGGCATTGATAAATTAAATTAAAAAAAAAAAGCATTTACAAAAATTGTTGAAATTCTTTTAAACATTTAGGTGTAAAAATGAAACAAATAGATTAATGCGATGGAAAAATGGTCTAGATCAATCTAGTATCCTGGTATCACTTTTAGCTGATACCACACTTAGCCTGTTGATCAATGATCTAGATCAATCTAGTATCCTGGTAGAATCTTTTTCTCACTTCTTATCTTAAATTATGAAGGTGACATTCCTGAACTAGAGCTATATTTTGTTATTATAAACAATGAATATGGAAAGCAAATTGAAGAAGAGCTACTTCCTGGAGGAAAAAACCGTCGTGTCACCTGTGAAAATGTCATCACATTCATTCATCTTGTTGCCAATCATCGTTTGAACTTTCAGCATAGTTTGTCCCTTGTTTATCCAATGTGTCTCCCTACTCCAATGTTGATTGAAAACATGTCCTCCTCAGATACGACAGCAAAGTTCTCATTTTTTGAGAGGGATTCAGCAGCTTATACAGAAAGAATGGATCAACATGTTCAATGAGCATGAATTCCAGGTATCACTAACTCACTGAGATAGTAACGTGGTTTGCATGAAAAGGCTGTTTTGCTGTTATATAATCTCTTGATGACTCGTTTATCATTGCACATCAACTGCCTCATGTGCCTTGAATCCTGTTTCATGCTAGTATTAATTATACTATTTGGGAAAGAAGTATGTTAAAGGAGGAACATTTTTTCTCCTAGACCATACAAAGTCAGTAGGGTTAAGCACTTAGATTTGCATTTTTATTCTTCTTATTGTGTGGGTGTGTGGGTGGGGGGAGGGGGGAGGGGGTTAGTAGTTTTGATAATGTGCCATTGTCGACCTTTAATTTTCATGTGACGTGAAACACTAAACTAATTAAAGCAAGAACCTAGAATGATTAGGAGTACACTTGATCTTGTGATCTGGGCAGCAACCAACCAAAGCCTAAACCCTAGAGGCATCAGGGTCTTCCTTATTGAGTTCACCTGAAGGAATAGATGTGGGTTTCCTTGATGAAGTGAAGATTCAGGTTCTGGATAAGGAAACTAGTCTTCCTTAAGATTCAAGTTGTTCATTTTCGAAGAGGCACAATGCTCGTAAAAGTGTAGAGGCAGAATTTTACTAATCATTAAAATCTGAGAAATAAACAAAGTGAACTAGATTATTTTTAGCCTACATGGACTCTAAGTGGTGACAACTGAAGTCCTTGTAAGGGGAAAAGATGTGGGAAAAAAAATTCCCTTGCGATGGGAAATGATAAGAAAAACATAAAGAGAACCCTAATTTAGGTCAAATCATGGACCAATGGCTAAATACTATGAAGTTTTGTTGCTGGTCTTTTGTGGTTCCAGGATAAATCGAGTTGCTGTCTTTGACTGGTCTATTTCATTTCAGCTTTCAATATCAGGTTCACTGGACAGCTTGGATGTTGATGACCTACGGACACATACTACTTATTCAAGTGGTTATCATAGGGTAAGTTCTATTAAACCCTTTTTTCTATATATGTATTTTTGTTTCTTTTCTTTTCTGCGTAATTGTTTTGCATATTGTGTTCGATAAAATTTTGAAAATTTGAAATCTTGCAAGAAGATTAGTTACAATTAATCTTCCTTTGGAGGTTGAACAATTCTTGGTTTAGGATATCGAATACTAGATTTATTGTAGTGCAATCGGAATTGTGATGTCAAGTCAATTAAACTTCAAAATTGTAGATGATGTTGGAAGATCTCACCCGGGTAATTGGGAGATGGTTTTGAAGTCTTTGGAGTTTAGGGAGTTGGTCATCGTTTAGATTCTTTTTAATATTTTTCAATTAATTTCGAATTCATACAATGTATATGCCTGTATTAGTGTTTGAAACTGGGTGATAAATTGATTACCATTATTCAGACTTCTAGTCCTCTCTTATGTTTCTATGACTATGAAAACAAACTTTGGACTTGTATTGTTTGTAATGCTCTGTTTGGTCAGGCACAACCATGATCAAGAAATTTGTGATAGGAAACGGAGAAATATCTTCACTTTTTTAATGCTTCTGCTGGATTGAAAAACCAAATGTGGGAACTTCGGAATTTGAATTTTTATTTCATGCTTTCAGGAGCATTATGTCATTGAGATGTTTTGGGAAGTTATCAAAAGTTTCTCAGTGGAAAACCAAAAGAAATTTCTGAAGTGAGTATTTTCATTACACATCAGTTGGTTACTTCTTGTCTCAAGTTGGCTTAAAGAAAAACTGAACTTCAAAAATATAACAATTGTATCTTGCTTTTTCATTAGGTTTGTAACTGGTTACTCTCGAGGACCACTTCGTATCCTCATTATTCTTAATTATTTGTTTTGGTTTCCCTTAAGGGGATAAGTTGGTTCCTTCTAGAGCTTAAACTAATTTATCCTGCTAGCAAAAATCATGTGAAAAAGTAACTCAGTATGAGACAAGGTACATTTCTGACTAGTACTTTATTGTGCAGAGACTGGCAGATGGTTTAAGTAGCTTTAAAACAAGTAGAATAAATCTTATTGATTTACCTGGTTCCGGAGGCAGAAGCTAACAGGTGCAGCTGGGGAGCGCTTGAAGGAAGCACGCAATATCAACCGATCACTCTCACAACTCGGGTAACCGATCAAAACTATTGGGAGATATTTCAAATTTCATTTAAGCAGTGATCTTTCCAATGATTTTTTTCTTTATTTATTTTGTAATGTCAATTAATTGGCTAATTATTTATCAGAATGCTTGTTGATATCGCTGCATGTTTTATTTTGTAATGTTTGTACTTTTTAGTTGTGATTTGTGAATATGCTAGGATTGATTTGATTTGCTCTTCTGACTGTTAAGATCGGAATGATGTTGCTCATCTGAAAGAAGGCAGCATCATGTGCTTGAAGACTTGTGGAGTATGGAGAGTGAATGGTCAAATTTGAGGAATCGTATCTGCTGGCTTTGTAGTCCAAACAGGTTGTCTGGCTAACTTTCTTTTTCTCATTTTCAACCAATTAGGATAGCTGTCATGTTTTTTGAATTCCTTGCCATTGTTGAGTAGTAACTTGGCATTTGTTTATTAAAAGGTTTTAATTAAGATTATGGTGTTCATAACTTTGTAGTGTCACACTAAATAACTTAAAAGAGTTAGTTTGACAGTTGACAAACATGATAGTAATGTGATAGTGAGTGCAAGGGTAAAAAGAGCTGCTTCTGTTGGGTTAAAGGGATGTTTGTGTTTTTTAGTGTGATGTGTTTTGTTTTCAAGTTCGTTAGTAGACGTATTACTTAATTGAGCATTTTGATACCATAGCCAGTGTAGGGGAAGATGAATGGAGGGTGCTATGAGACTAGTTAAGACTTATATGTATCCTAATTTTAGTAATATATAAAATTGAGAGAATTTCCTTTGATTTTCAGGAACAATGATGAATAATCAATGAAAAATGAATGAAAAGGTTTATCCATGCAAGCTTCAAACCAAAGTCAAGGATATCGATCCTTCCAGGGGAGTCCAAAGTTCCAAGATTGTTTATCCATGCATCATTTTGTCGATCTACTAAGATTAAATTGTCTCGTTGTAGTTGCAAGACTGGAACAATAGACGGCAGTTTACACCACCCAGTGACTTCCATGCTGACGCGATGAATGATTATTTCATTTCACAGGTAATTGTTCTC
Source organism: Cucumis sativus (assembly GCF_000004075.3). Classification (NCBI taxonomy): domain Eukaryota; kingdom Viridiplantae; phylum Streptophyta; class Magnoliopsida; order Cucurbitales; family Cucurbitaceae; genus Cucumis; species Cucumis sativus. The sequence continues at coordinate 94,889 of NW_022279529.1, read as the reverse complement.
AATGAATGTTTTGGTTCTAACGACCTGCTATCTGATCGTAATTCTAATTATTTACTTGGCCTTGTTTCTTTGTAGGCAGTGATAGAAAATACCAGAGCAAATGATATACACAAGCGAGTTCCCTTTTTAGTACCGTTTACTAGCAGGGTTAAGATTTTCACTGTAAGCAAGTTATTTTTTTGGTTTCCTTATCCACAATATTGAATTTCTTGACGACTGTTAGTTATAGAAATATGTAAGATATTTTTTATTTATGGTTACTTTCTCTATAACTCATTTCACAGACACAACTAGCAGCAGCTAGGCAAAGGAATGGATCTCTTGCTGTTTTTGCCAGAAACCGGTTTAGAATTCGACGAAATCATATATTGGAAGATGCTTTCAGTCAGATGAGTGCATTGTCTGAAGTTGATCTTCAAGGATCGTAATTTCAGACTTCCATGATTTATGAAAAATGAAATTGTTATCTTACTTTTTTCTATCTTTTTCTTTGCCCTCGTGAAAACGACCCCTTCCCTCTTCTGCATCCTATAGTTGCAGAGTTACTTGTAATTGTTTATTAGTTTTTTTTGTTGTGTTGGGTCAATTGCTTCACTTTTCTGCATGCAGATACGTGTGTCTTTTGTTAATGAATTTGGAGTTGAGGAGCAGGAATGATGGTGGTGGTATTTTTAAAGATGTCATGGAGAACATTACACGGGCAGCCTTTGACGTGCAGTATGGTTTATTTAAGGTTATCACGACATTCCTTATTATTTGCATGGCATGGCTTTGTTAATCCTGTAGTATTATTGGATAACATGAAGCGTGATGAGACAGCCATAGTTTTTGAAATCGCTTTTCAAAATAAAAATAGTTGTGAGATCACATTTCAATATAAAATTGGTTGCTTGAAATCTGTTTCATAAAATTTCAGTAATATGTGGGTATGTATTGTTCATTTTTTCTAATATAAGTTATTTTCTGCTTGGTAATCCAGCAAATTGCTGACCATTTGCTCTACCCAATCCTGGTTCGGGAATGATACATGAGCAACATCTCCAGTTTTTCCATTTCCTCGAAGTTCTTTTGGCAAAGGTATGGCCATAATTCCCAATCATACATGGAATTTACTTTGGTTGATTAGTTTTTTCTTTTTTTGGATAAGGATATCCTGGTCTTGGCCTTATCGTGGAAGATTCTTATATATCTTTCACCCCATACTTTGGTTGAATTTTGGAACATTAATGTATCGCCTGACATTCATAAATACAATGTCATAATTTGAAATCTGCTGTCTTCCTACATTATGCATGTTTTTCTGTTATTGAAGTTGCTGCCCGGTTGTGCTAAAAGTTCTCAAGCAGTCATGCTAAAAGATCTCAATCACATTAAATGATTTTTGACAGGATGTTGTTGTTTACCCTTCTTCCTGTAGGTCATTTTGAAGGAACTCTTGTTGATATACTTTTTGCAACATTCTTCTTGAGCAAGTTAAAACAGAAGTAAGGTTTTTAAAGATTTACTGTCTTACTGTTTTGTATTTTGTGCTGATCCACTAATCGTAGTATTGATGGTCATGACAATGACTAGTTGCAAGTTACTTGAATTTTTAGGGTTCTAAAAATCTTACATTTTATTATGGGTGCACTGCCTACTAATGAGATTGTCAATTGCTAACTTCCAAATGTTGAATTTGGGATTTCCATGCTACATTCACTTTCTTGATCTGCAATTACAGAGCTACTCTATACTGGAATAAAGTCTCATCTGAACTGTACATTGCTTTTGATGCTGTAATTGCAAAGCTAGGAAATCTTTATGTATAATGCCTTTTTTTTATCATTTATTAATGAAAATGAGAAGCCTTTTATAGGCTGGAGATTACAAGAGTTGTTAAACTAACTTGGGGTTGAGTTAGTTTACTTATAACTAACTCAAGATACAAAATTGTTAATTCAAATAACTAATCCTAAACTATAAAAATGGTAATTCAAACACCTCCTCTAGGATAAAACTCAAGAAACATAAAGAAGGGGGATGTTCTACATTAGCTTTTGTCAAGGCTTTAGCCAAAATTTTATTTATCAACTGTGGGGGAGGATTTGAGAGCTCCCCAATCTCTACACACTTCTCTAATGAGAGTCTATACCAAAATCAAGATACCCATACCCTTCCACTCAAGAAACTTAAGTAATTGCTTAGAGAAATAACAAAATACTTGGCCCCACTCTAACAAACACATTCCTAAGGGCCCACACAAATAGAAAATACCAACTAACTCTCAATCATTCTTTCTTCTTCCTATTCTTGTCTCTACGGGAATACACCTTTACTATGGGAGGTCTATCATTACCCGCCCCCCAAATAGCCACCTTGTCCTCAAGGTGGAATTCAGGAAACTGATTCTTGAATAAGAGCAGCTTGTTCCCACGTTGCACTTTCAAGTGTCCCCTCACTCGAACGGATCAAAACTTCTAAGTTGTCCTCCTTTTCTATTGTTTTGCGAACTCCCAATACTTCTACCGGAGACACTTGCATAGACAAATCAGCAGCCAAATCTTTTGAAATTGGGAATAATGGCCTGTTTGAACCCACGACCTTGCGAAGAACAGAAACATGAAAGACCGGGTGTATAAGCGATTCCTTGGGAAGGGCCAAACGGTATGCAACGAAACGAATTCGTGCCACGATCATAAATGACCCAATGAATCTTGGGGCCAATTTGGAGTGCTTAAAACGGCTGAGAGGGACTGTAGGTAAGGGCGTAACTTCACATAAACCCAATCATGAACCTCAAACTGCACCTCCCGTCTTTTAGCATTAGCATATTTGACCATTCGCTGCTGTGCTTTCAGTAAATTGGCCTTCAAAACGCCCAAAATTTCATCTCTTTCTTTCATCAAATGGTCTACTTCATCATTCACCCGGCTCGAGCCCTTCACATATGGTAATATAGAGGGGGTGGTCGCCCATAGAGGCCTCGAAGGGGGTCATCAATGTGGCTGTACGGACTGTTGTATTATAGCTTAATTCAGCCCAAGCTAGCCATTTAACCCATTGTTTAGGTGTGTTCATAGAAAAACACCCTAGATACGTCTCCACCCCTCGATTGACAACTTTTTTCATACTTTTTGAAATTTTGGTAGGTTGTGAGTTACAAACTTACACTGAAGCATTGCTTGGTCGTTTTGAAAATTCAAGTGATACTTACACACGTTTTGAATACATTTTAGGTTAGAGTGAGTTTGTTGCACTTGGTTGTCATTTTTGGTCTTGAAATGCTTTTTTCAACCTTTTTGGTAGATTATGAGTTACTAACTTACACTTAGGATTTGCTAGATCGTTTTGAAAACTCAAGTAATACCTAGACACGTTTTGAGCATGTTTTAGGTTGGTTTGAACTAAGTTTGTTGCACTTACACACTTGGTTGCCATTTTGGGTCTTGTAGTGCTTTTTTCACTCTATTTGAACTTTTTTCGTAGGTTATGAGTTACGAACCTACACGTAAGCTTTTTTAGGTCGTTTTGAAAGTTCAAGTGATACTTAGACACGTTTTGAACTCGTTTTAGGTTGGTTTGACACTAAGTTTTAAACACATTTGATTGACATGTTGGGTCTTGAAGTACTTTTTTCACACTTTTTGAAATTTTGGTAGGTTGTGAGTTACAAACTTACACTTAAGCATTGCTGGGTCGTTTTGAAAATTCAAGTGATACTTACACACGTTTTGAATACATTTTAGGTTAGATTGAGTTTGTTGCACTTACACACATGGTTGTCATTTTTGGTCTTGAAATGCTTTTTTCAACCTTTTCGGTAGATTATGAGTTACGAACTTACCCTTAGGATTTGCTAGGTCGTTTTGAAAACTCAAGTAATACCTAGACACGTTTTGAGCACGTTTTAGGTTGGTTTGAACTAAGTTTGTTGCACTTACACACTTGGTTGCCATTTTGGGTCTTGTAGTGCTTTTTTCACAATATTTGAACTTTTTTCGTAGGTTATGAGTTACGAACCTGCACGTAAGCTGTTTTAGGTCGTTTTGAAAGTTGCAGTGAAAGTTAGACACGTTTTGAGCACGTTTTAGGTCGTTTTGAGCATGTTTTAGGTCGTTTTGAGTAAATGGTATGTATGTTGTGATTGTTTGATTGCATGTATAATACCTTATTGAGATGTGTATGCTTGATTGAGAAGCTGATAGAACACCAAGTAATGGTTCTTATTTGTTCATTAAGCAACCAAACTATTACAGAATACAATACTCAAACCAGTCTTGAAAACACCGAACAAACAAGTACTATTACAGACAATAACCAAGTATAAAATAAAACATTCAAACATCAAAAGTAGTTTAGGATAATGGAAAACACTTTCTAAGATTAAAGTAACTGAACAACTTCTGTAATTCTGCTCTCCAGAAAATACAGCCCCTCCACTTCCAGAAACTGATTAACCAACCCCCATCTTTCCTTCCATCTCTCCCTTTTAACCTCCCCCTGTAACTAACTGTGGAGGCCCTCAATAAAATCCATACTAATATCTTCCCACACACGGTCCGGAATGGGTAATGCTTGAAGGAAACCAGCCGGAGTTAAAGACAAGTATTTGGCTTGCTGACACACGGAACATTCAGCAACATAGGTGCGGATATGGGCTTTCATACCTCGCCAATAGACCTCCCTTGCTAGCCTTTGATATGTTTTCAATGCACCATGATGTCCCCCTATCGGGCTGTTATGGAACTCAGCTAATAATAAAGTAATATTAGGTGAATCCTCCTCCTTGTAGCAAATATCCATCTGGAGCTGGCTGTCCATTTATCAAGGATAATCGAATATTGTTAAGAGATTCATTTCCAGCCACTTGATCGATGAAAACCGAAGGGTTTAGCCCGCCCACAATACTTACGAGGCCCAATTCAAATACCGGTGGTAATCTCTATAAGGCATCGGCCGCTTTGTTTTCCAATCCTTTCTTGTACTCAATCACAAAATCATACCCCAATAGTTTAGCGATCCATCTCTGATATTCTCCCCCGATAGCCCGTTGTTCAAGAAGAAACTTCAAACTTTTCTGATCTGTACGCACCACAAAAGGCTTACCCAATAGATATGGTCGCCATTTTTGAACAGCCAGCACTATTGCCATAAGCTCCCGTTCATAAACAGCCTTAAACCTATGGGTAATAGGTAAAGCTTGACTGAAAAAGGCCACTGGTCGTTGATTTTGCATTAGGACAGCCCCAATACCCACACCCGAAGCATCAGTTTCCAGCACAAAACTTTGTGAAAAATCAGGAATACCTAGCATCGGGACAGACATCATTGCTGACTTTTAACTGCTGAAATGCGTTCTCGGTCGTCTCATTCCACTTAAAGTTACCTTTTTTTAACAGTTGTGTCAAGGGGGCAGCACAATAGAACCGTAGTTTGCAACGAATTTCCGATAATACCCCGTTAGCCCCAAAAAATCCACCTAGCTCCTTCACGTTCTTGGGTGCTGGCCATTTAACCATCGCTTCTATTTTTGTTGGATCCGCTGCCACCCCCTCTGAAGAAATAACATGGCCCAAGTATTCAATTTTGTCAACCGCAAATTGGCATTTTTTAAAGTTGGCTACCAGTTGATGAGCTACTAGAGTTTCCAAAACCATTGCCAATTGGTGCAAATGCTCGTCCAAGGACTTGCTGTAAATTAAGATGTCATCAAAGAAAACCAAAACAAACTTGCGTAAATATGGGCGAAGAACATCACTCATGATTGATTGGAATGTTGCTGGAGCGTTTCAACCCAAAGAGCATCACAAGGAATTCATAGGGCCCCTCGTGGGTTCGAAACGCTGTTTTGTGAACATCGGCTGCCCGCACCCGAATTTGCTGATAACCTAACTTTAAATCAATTTTGGAGAATATGGTTGCCCCAAATAATTTGTCTAACAGTTCATCAACAACAGGAATCAGATACTTATCTGGTATAGTGGCAAGATTCAGTGCTCGGTAATCAACGCAAAATCGCCAGCTACCATCCTTTTTCTTAACAAGGAGCACTGAAAAGGCACTTTTGCTTGGCTGAATTATTCCGGCTAGCAGCATTTCCTTAACTAGTTTCTCTATCTCATCTTTCTAAAATTGGGGATAACGATACAGGCGCACGTTCACTGCACGAGCCCCTGGTGGGGGTAATTGATTGCTTGGTTCAAACACAACGCTAAAGGACTGAAGAACTTTATGAATTTCTGGTTGTAGTTTACTCAAGTAGTCTGCTATGTGTTCCCTTGCTTCGCCCACTCCCCACTGTACAACTGCACTTAATTCGATTGACACGCCTTGATCTTCCTTCTCAAAGGTTTTCATTATCGATTTCAGTGACACTTGGGATCTTACTAAACTTCTATCCCCTTGAAGAATTACCACCCATTCACCCAGTGAGAATTCCATCTCCGACAACTTGTAATAAAAAACTACTTTCCCTAACATTTCCAACCAAGTAACTCCTAATATAACGTCGGCACTCCCGAGTGGTAGAGGGAGAAAATCGTGAGTGATTGATAAATTGGCGATTGTCAGGTTTACATCCTTACACACACTGGTTGCTTGGACTACGCCTCCGGTTCCCATAACAACCCCATATGCATCCATGGTTTCTACTGAAATTTTTAGCTCTTTGACTACCTCTTCTGCAATAAAATTGTGCGTGGCTCCCCCATCGATCAGCACCACAACCTCACGTCCCCTTATTTCTTCCTCTCCCACATTAACGCCGCTAAGGGCTGATTTTTCCCAGTTTACTTTCTGCCCCGAACACCATTCGAATAATCTAATGACGTTTTAAAGTTTAAGGAGCATCTTCACATCATACATACAAAAGAGAAGAGTATCATCGACAAATTGAAGCAAAGGGAGGTGGATCAAGTCTTTGCCAACAAGGAAACCTTCAAACTGGCTGTTAATATGAAGCTTGTTTATGATTTCTCCTAAAACCTCACTTACTAGGAGGAATAAAAAGGGGGAGAGGGGGTCCCCTTGGCGGATACCTCTAGATGCTGTTATCCGGCCTCTAGGCTTACCATTGATGAAGATTGAATACTTTGGATTTTTTAGGCACCCATTATCCATGATATCCATTTGGAACTAAACTTTTTCAAAGATAAATTTTTTTCTAAAAAGTTCCAATTCACCCTATCAAAGGCTTTTTCCAAGTCAAGTTTTAAAATCCATCCTTTTTTCCGTTTTGCCCTATAATCTTCCACGGCCTCGTTAGCAATTAATATTGGGTCAAGAATTTGCCTACCTTCAATAAAGGCGCTTTGAGTGGGGCTTATAATTGCATCCATAACTTGTTTTAGACGTTCAGATAAAACCTTTGCGACGACCTTGTATGCTAACGTAGTAAGGCTGATTGGACGGAAATCCTTGACTAGAGTCACATTCTCTTTTTTCTGCACTAAACAAATGAAGTTTTCTTGGATGCAAGCATTTAATCTTCCATTTCTGTGGAAATCAGACATTAGTGATTTGAAGATATCCTTGAAAATAGACCATTGGGTGATTAGGAACTTCACTGTGAAGCCATCCGGGCCCGGAGCTTTATTGTTGCCAAGTGCCTTTAATGCCTTAAAGATCTCCTCCACTGAAAACTGGGTAACAAGAGCCTCATTCTGAATTGAGGAAACACAAGACCAATTACTGTTAATAGGGATGAATCTGTCCCCCGGAATTCTGGTATAAAGTGACTCAAAAAATTCCAGCACAAGCCTTTCAATGTCGCGGAATGAAGTCGAGACAACCCCATCATCATCTTTTAATTCAGTTATGAGGTTCCTTCTTTTATTCGCATTTAGAAAGCGGTGGAAGAAGCCCGTATTCTCATCACCCAAAGAAAGCCAATTGAGTTTACTCTTCTGAATAAAATTACGCTCTTCATTTTGATAAATACTAAGTAATTCCGCTTGCAAAGCAGCTCTAGAATTCAACTCTTCTTGATTTAATCCAATCAACTCAGCCACAAAATCATATTTTTCTAATTTTGACATCAAGGATTTCTCTGTTTTTTTTTTTACCTTAGCTTGCGCAGCAATATTCCAAGCTTTTACTGCCAATTTAACTGATCTCAACTGCTCATGAAGAATGAAACCAGCCCATCCCTGGAAGTTAGAGTTGCTCACTGTTTCAACAATAATCTGATTAGAATCACTGGACACCAACCAGCTGTTACAAAACCGAAAAGGAGAGGGACCCCAAAGAAAAGAACCAGCCTCCAAGAATAAAGGAAAGTGATCCGAGAAGATGCGTGCTTTTCGAGAAACCCGAGAATTTTCAAAACAAACATCCCACATCTGATTTATGAAGAATGTGTCTAATAATGATCTTCAAGGAGAACTACCGTCTCTAGACCAAGTGAACCTTCCATTTTGCAATGGAATTTCCATGAGAGAAACCATGTCAATAAACTTATTGAATAATGACATTCCTCTAGTACTTCTGCCAAAAGAAAATCTTTCCTGGGCCCAACGAGTGATATTAAAATTCCCACCTATGCACCAGGCCACGGCCGAACAATCAGCTAAGGAAGACAATTCGGGCCAAACCAATTTCCTTTCTTTGCAACCACAAGGGCCATAGACATTTGTGATCCAACAAACCTTTTTGCACAAAGTGAGGCATTTGATTGACAAAGAGAAGCGTCTTTTAATGACCTCTGTTACAGATATTTTACTGCTGTCCCACATGGTAAGAATTCCCCCAGAAGATCCAACAGAAGCCACATAATCCCAGCCAATATCCTTAGAACTCCACAATGATTTTATAAAAGCCGAGTTCAAGGTATCCTTCTTAGATTCTTGAATCATGACTACAATTGTTGATGAATTTTTTAAGTGCTGCACGTTTAGAGGAGTCGTTCAAACCCTTAGTGTTCCAGGAGACAACCTTAATAATGACTGGGAGGAGGAAAAGGCAGTTGCACATCTAATTTAAGCCAGAATGATTCCACAATCGCCGACTATAGACACTAAATCTTTAGGCAAATCCAGGGGAATTTTAATAGGGAGAATATCTTCATCATTGAACAAGACATTCAGATCCATCCCATTAATTTCTGGGACTAATTTAGGGTCAACTTCAGTGTTGGGGACTGCCAATTTAACTGATCTCAACAGTAAGTTGATTAAGTTGGGCAGTAGGAGGGACACGAGACAAGGCATCTGCTGCTTTGTTTTCTAGTCCCGGTTTATACACGACATCAAAATTGTAGCCAAGAAGCTTAGCAATCCACCTCTGATGTTGAGGTTGGATAACCCTTTGTTCCAATAAAAGTTTCAATGATCGTTGATCAGTTTTCACTACAAACCTCCTGCCAAAAGATAAGGTCTACAGCGTTGCACAGCCAAAACTACAGCCATTAATTCCCGTTCATAAACTGGTTTAGCACGATCCCTCATAGCTAATGTCTGGCTAAAATAAGCAATTGGCCGATGATTTTGAATTAAGACAGCACCTACCCCGTATCCAGAAGCATCGGTCTCTATTTCAAATGGTAAGGAAAAATCTGGCAGTGCTAAGATTGGGAGAGTCATCGTAGCCATCTTTAAATTCTCAAAAGCTTCAGCAGCTGCAACAGTCCATTCATATGCTCCTTTCTTCAATAGTTGAGTCAAAGGAGCAGCCACACTTCCATAATTCATTACAAATCTTCGATAATATCCTGTCAACCCAAGAAATCCACGAACTTCACGGACGGGCCATTCTTTGATAGATCTAATTTTCTCGGGATCAACCTCTACACCCTTGCCCGAAATTATATGGCCAAGATACTCCACTTTCATTTTGGCAAACCCACACTTGTGCTGCATATTAGCATATAATTTATTCTCTCGCAGCACCTCTAACACCCATTCTAAATGTTGAAGATTTTCATCCAAACTTCTGCTGTAAATTAATATATCATCAAAAAAGACTAAGAAAACCTGCGTAGGTAAGGTTTAAAGATACTATTCATCAAAGCTTGAAACGTTGATGGTGCATTGGTGAGCCCAAAAGGCATGACAAGAAACTCATAATGCCCCTCGTGAGTTCTAAAAGCTGTTTTCTTCACATCCTTTTTACACATTCTAATTTGATGATATCCCGCCTTGAGATCAATCTTCGAAAATATATTAGCCCCATTAAGTTCATCAAACAATTCCTCTACTACTGGAATAGGAAACTTGTCTGGAACGGTCACACTATTCAACGCACGGTAATCTACACAAAACCGTCAACTACCATTTTTTTTTCACCAACAAGACCGGGCTCGAATATGGACTAGTACTAGGTTTTTATGCCAAATGCCATCATTTCATCAACCAATCTTTCCATCTCCTCCTTTTGCTGGTATGCATATCTATAAGGCCGAACATTGACTGGATTAGTCCCCTTCTTAAGATGTATATGATGTTCAATGGTACATTGTGGTGGCAACTCTCCAGGCCAATCAAAAACATCTTCATTCTTAGCTAACACGGCTGGAATAGACTCATGAGTGGTAGGCACTTCATCAACCCCATACATCGCTGCAAATGCCATTCCACCTTCCAAAGATCCACACTCAATCAGAAATCCCTGATCAAGTTCTGTCCATGTCTTCATCATGTGCTTCAAACTCACCCTAGCCTTCGTATGACTCGGATCTCCCCTTAATACAACCTTCTTCCCATTTTGTATGAATGTCAAAGTAATTTTTCACCAATCTACTTCGGTTACTCCTAATGTATGTAGCCATTGCATACCAAGAATGACATCCACTCCCCCCCAATTCCAATGGCAGAAAATTATCCACAACCTTCCATTCACCCAATAGCAGTTCCACTTGTTTACAAATTCCCTTCCCTTTTACAGCTGATTCAGACCCCAAAATAACCCCATAATCAGAAGTTTCCTGAATCCTCTTCTTCAACTACTTCTAGTTCTTCCCCATTTGCCCCAACAACTAAAACTCTAAGTTCCTTATGATCTTTCACTTTACACTTATGGCCCACAAAAAATCATTCCTCACAACGAAAACAGAGACCTTTCTCACGTCTAGCCTGAAATTCAGCATCAGGAAGTCGTTTTAGTGGTCCTTCTCGTCGATTAGGTTCACCAGCCACTCCTCGAAGTGTAATCATCCGCATTGGAACAATCCCTTCTGACTTATTATCATTAGAAATCACAGGAATTTGAGGTTTAAAAGAAGCAGAAACCTGGAATTTTCCATCCGCTGCACGTTTGAAACTTGATTCTCCCCTTATCACTTCTCGGTTCTCAATCTTTTGGGCCAACTTCATCATTTGAGCAAGCCCCATAGGTTCCCAACATTCCATGCCTGCCTTAATCCATGGTTTCAAACCATTCATAAATGTTTCTTCTAAGACAGCCTTTTGTAGAAAAGGCAATGGTGCTACTGATTTGTCAAATAAATTCCGATATTCTTCCACTGTAATTTCTTGCTTGATCTTTAAAAATCTTCCCAGAATTGATCCCTCACGACTCGATCGAAATCAAACAATAAGTCTCTTCTTTAAATCGTCCCAATTAACAAACGGTTCACGATCTTCATGAGATTTATACCAATCCAAAGCTGCTCCATCAAAACTAATAATGGACACAGTCATTTTCTCTGACTCACTCAGTTTGTGTATCTGAAAGTATCTCTCAGCCCTAAACAACAACCAAGAATCAGGATCATTTCCCACAAAAACTGGCATTTCAATTTTTTTAAATTTGCTTCGGTCGCCCGCAGAATCTTCACCCTCCAACTTGGTATGTTTTTCCTCAGATTTTCCTCCCATCATCGTCCAATCACTGACATCAACCATGCTGTCAACTTTACTTGATGATCCTTCTAGTACTTCTTCCATCGTTGTCTTCTCTTTGATCATTCCTTCAATATATTTCAACAGTGTTTCTGGTTGCTGTTGTTGCTTCTCAGCCTGTACTCCTAACCTCTCAATACTCTTCGCCAAAGATGACATGTTTTCCTTGATTGTTGGCAGATCATGTAATTCTGCTCGAATGCCGGATATTTCTTGATCTACCATTTCCAACTTTTCCTCAATTCGCTTTTGAGCCATGATATAGAACTTCACAGATTCGATTTCTACGATACCAAAATGATAGAACACCAAATAGTGTGTTCTACTAATTTATTAATCAGCCAAACATTTACAGAAAACAGGTTCTAACACAGTCTTGAAAACAAAGTACTCGACAATTTGGAAGACAAAAAGCCCTAGAAGAGTGAATATCACACTTTGGAGAATGCAAAATGGACTATGAACTGTGCAGAAGTTTTGCAAATGAAACCTCCCTTTCTCAGTTTATCTCCTCATGTTTGTCCCTTGTGTTTGCATGCTTTAGAAGATTTACATCATATTTTCTTCTCCTGCTTACATGCAAAGAAGTGTTGGTTTGGCTTACTTGGCTATCTTCATTTGAATTGGGTTTTCGACTATAGATTTAGGAGAACGTGGTCCAGCTTATTTCATGTCCCATTCTCAAGAAGAAACCAAGATTGATTTGGTTAAATGCAGTAAAGGCCATTTTACCAGAAATTTGGTTTGAACAAAATCAACTAACATTTCAAAATAAAGCTTCCTCTTGGACAACTCGAGTCGAAATGGCTAGAATCAATGCTTCTACTTGATGCTCTCTTTCAAAAGACTTCAAAGATTTCTCCATACAAGATATAAGTCATAATTGGCCGACTTTCATTTTTAATTCTTAGTCCACTACTGTACTCTTATTTTATTTCTTTTGGATTTCTAGTGGTCTTAAATCTATGTTGTATAGTTATTGGGCAGTTTGTATGATCTATTCTAAACCTTGTCGTTGGTTTAGTCTTTTGGTTTAAGTCTCGATATGGTGAGAATGCTAAGTGGGTGTCAACCTAGATGAGATGTCCAAGTGCACTAGCTGATCCTAGGGCTTCTTTGTATTATCTTTTGTCTTGTCTACTCATTTTCAGCTTAATGAAGAGGCTTCTTTGTATTTCTTCATGGCTTGTATTCATGGTAATTAGTTTCGTAATGAATCTTTCATGTTCTGGTAAACATTGCAGAAACACATAATTTCAGCAATCTGTCAAAGAGTTGAAGGAGAAGACAGAAGAACTTAAAGGTCACATGAAGACCTAAAAGTTAGGTAATTTTTTGAAAACTTTTTTCTTAGTCTTGCTTAGTTTTAGTGGTATTTGTTAACAGGCTGAGACATACTCTTGTATGCCAAGGCTGGGTGGCCAATTCAATGGATGGCCTGAGACGGTGAAATGACGAGTGTAGAACAAAGTAGACAATCGAGCAGATTTACAAGTAGGGGGATGGTGTTTGGTCTTACTCTAAAGCTACTGCTAGAAAGGTGATTCTCCCTTTATTTACACATGTTATCTATATTTAATTACTGTTTTTATGTGATGGTGAATAAATATTTAAGTCGTTTCAAGTTTGTACATCATGCTTGAGTTAATACATTTCCCAACTCGCACTAATTTTAAAGTTGAGACTAAGTTTGTTGCACTTACACACTTGGTTGCCATTTTGGATTTTGGAGTGCTTTTTCTACATTTTTTGAACTTTTTGGTAGATTATGAGTTATGAAGTAACACTAAAGCATTATTAGGTCGTTTTTAAAGTTCGAGTGATACTTAAACATTTTTGAACACCTTTTAGGTTGTTACAAACTAAGTTAGTTTTACATACAGCCATGGTTTCCATTTTGAGTCTTAAAAGATTTTTTTTCACACTTTTTGAAATTTTTGGTAAGTTATGAGTTATAAACTTACACTTAAGCGTTGTTAGGTTGTTTGAAAACTTATACATGTTTTGAATACTTGTTAGGTTTGTATAGAACTAAGTTCGTTGCACTTACACAATTGACATTTTGGGTTTTGGAGTGTCTTTTTAAAAAATTTTGAACTTTTTGCTAGGTTATGACTTATGAACTTGTATTGAATATTTGTTAGGTCCTTTTGAAAGTTCAAGTGATACTTAGACACATTTTGAACTCGTTTTAGGTTGGTTTGAAACTAAGTTTTACACACGTTTGATTGACATGTTGGGTCTTGAAGTACTTTTTTCGTACTTTTTGAAATTTTGGTAGGTTGTGAGTTACAAACTTACACTTAAGCATTGCTGGGTCGTTTTGAAAATTCAAGTGATACTTACACACGTTTTGAATACATTTTAGGTTAGATTGAGTTTGTTGCACTTGGTTGTCATTTTTGGTCTTGAAATGCTTTTTTCAACCTTTTTGGTAGATTATGAGTTACGAACTTACACTTAGGATTTGCTAGGTCGTTTTGAAAACTTAAGTAATACCTAGACACGTTTTGAGCACGTTTTAGGTTGGTTTGAACTAAGTTTGTTGCACTTACACACTTGGTTGCCATTTTGGGTCTTGTAGTGCTTTTTTCACTCTATTTGAACTTTTTTCGTAGGTTATGAGTTACGAACCTACACGTAAGCTTTTTTAGGTCGTTTTGAAAGTTCAAGTGATACTTAGACACGTTTTGAACTCGTTTTAGGTTGGTTTGACACTAAGTTTTAAACACATTTGATTGACATGTTGGGTCTTGAAGTACTTTTTTCACACTTTTTGAAATTTTGGTAGGTTGTGAGTTACAAACTTACACTTAAGCATTGCTGGGTCGTTTTGAAAATTCAAGTGATACGTACACACGTTTTGAATACATTTTAGGTTAGATTGAGTTTGTTGCACTTGGTTGTCATTTTTGGTCTTGAAATGCTTTTTTCAACCTTTTTGGTAGATTATGAGTTACAAACCTACATTTAGGATTTGCTAGGTCGTTTTGAAAACTCAAGTAATACCTAGACACGTTTTGAGCACGTTTTAGGTTGGTTTGAACTAAGTTTGTTGCACTTACACACTTGGTTACCATTTTGGGTCTTGTAGTGCTTTTTTCACTCTATTTGAACTTTTTTCGTAGGTTATGAGTTACGAACCTACACGTAAGCTGTTTTAGGTCGTTTTGAAAGTTCAAGTGATACTTAGACACATTTTGTTCAAGTGATACTGTTTTAGGTCGTTTTCAAGTGAACTTTTTTCTTCTTGTATTGACTGTTTTACTATTTCTTCATGCTTTGTATTCATGGTATTTATGTTCGTAATGAATCTTTCATGTTCTGGTAAACATTGCAGAAACACATAATTTCAGCAATCTGTCAAAGAGTTGAAGGAGAAGACAGAAGAACTTAAAAGTCACATGAAGACCTAAAAGTTAGGTAATTTTTTGAAAACTTTTTTCTTTGTCTTGCTTAGTTTTAGTGGTATTTGTTAACAGGCTGAGACATACTCTTGTATGCCAAGGCTGGGTGGCCAATTCAATGGATGGCCTGAGACGGTGAAATGACGAGTGTAGAACAAAGTAGACAATCGAGCAGATTTACAAGTAGGAGGATGTTGTTTGGTCTTACTCTAAAGCTACTGCTAGAAAGGTGATTCTCCCTTTATTTACACATGTTATCTATATTTAATTACTGTTTTTATGTGATGGTGAATAAATATTTAAGTCGTTTCAAGTTTGTACATCATGCTTGAGTTAATACATTTCCCAACTCGCACTAATTTTAAAGTTGGGACTAAGCTTGTTGCACTTACACACTTGGTTGCCATTTTGGATTTTGGAGTGTTTTTTCTACATTTTTTGAACTTTTTGGTAGGTTATGAGTTATGAAGTAACACTAAAGCATTATTAGGTCATTTTTAAAGTTCGAGTGATACTTAAAACATTTTTTGAACACCTTTTAGGTTGTTACAAACTAAGTTAGTTTTGCATACAGCCATGGTTGCCATTTTGAGTCTTGAAAGATTTTTTTTCACACTTTTTGAAATTTTTGGTAAGTTATGAGTTATAAACTTGCACTTAAGCGTTGTTAGGGTGTTCGAAAACTTATACGTGTTTTGAATACTTGTTAGGTTTGTATAGAACTAAGTTCGTTGCACTTACACACTTGACATTTTGGGTTTTGGAGTGTCTTTTTCAAAAATTTTGAACTTTTTTCTAGGTTATGACTTATGAACTTGTATTGAATATTTGTTAGGTCGTTTTGAAAGTTCAAGTGAAACTTAGACACGTTTTGAACTCGTTTTAGGTTGGTTTGAAACTAAGTTTTACACACATTTGATTGACATGTTGGGTCTTGAAGTACTTTTTTCATACTTTTTGAAATTTTGGTAGGTTGTGAGTTACAAACTTACACTTAAGCATTGCTTGGTCGTTTTGAAAATTCAAGTGATACTTACACACGTTTTGAATACATTTTAGGTTAGATTGAGTTTGTTGCACTTGGTTGTCATTTTTGGTCTTGAAATGCTTTTTTCAACCTTTTTGGTAGATTATGAGTTACTAACTTACACTTAGGATTTGCTAGATCGTTTTGAAAACTCAAGTAATACCTAGACACGTTTTGAGCATGTTTTAGGTTGGTTTGAACTAAGTTTGTTGCACTTACACACTTGGTTGCCATTTTGGGTCTTGTAGTGCTTTTTTCACTCTATTTGAACTTTTTTCGTAGGTTATGAGTTACGAACCTACACGTAAGCTTTTTTAGGTCGTTTTGAAAGTTCAAGTGATACTTAGACACGTTTTGAACTCGTTTTAGGTTGGTTTGACAGTAAGTTTTAAACACATTTGATTGACATGTTGGGTCTTGAAGTACTTTTTTCACACTTTTTGAAATTTTGGTAGGTTGTGAGTTACAAACTTACACTTAAGCATTGCTGGGTCGTTTTGAAAATTCAAGTGATACTTACACACGTTTTGAATACATTTTAGGTTAGATTGAGTTTGTTGCACTTACACACATGGTTGTCATTTTTGGTCTTGAAATGCTTTTTTCAACCTTTTCGGTAGATTATGAGTTACGAACTTACCCTTAGGATTTGCTAGGTCGTTTTGAAAACTCAAGTAATACCTAGACACGTTTTGAGCACGTTTTAGGTTGGTTTGAACTAAGTTTGTTGCACTTACACACTTGGTTGCCATTTTGGGTCTTGTAGTGCTTTTTTCACTCTATTTGAACTTTTTTCGTAGGTTATGAGTTACGAACCTACACGTAAGCTTTTTTAGGTCGTTTTGAAAGTTCAAGTGATACTTAGACACGTTTTGAACTCGTTTTAGGTTGGTTTGACAGTAAGTTTTAAACACATTTGATTGACATGTTGGGTCTTGAAGTACTTTTTTCACACTTTTTGAAATTTTGGTAGGTTGTGAGTTACAAACTTACACTTAAGCATTGCTGGGTCGTTTTGAAAATTCAAGTGATACTTACACACGTTTTGAATACATTTTAGGTTAGATTGAGTTTGTTGCACTTACACACATGGTTGTCATTTTTGGTCTTGAAATGCTTTTTTCAACCTTTTCGGTAGATTATGAGTTACGAACTTACCCTTAGGATTTGCTAGGTCGTTTTGAAAACTCAAGTAATACCTAGACACGTTTTGAGCACGTTTTAGGTTGGTTTGAACTAAGTTTGTTGCACTTACACACTTGGTTGCCATTTTGGGTCTTGTAGTGCTTTTTTCACAATATTTGAACTTTTTTCGTAGGTTATGAGTTACGAACCTGCACGTAAGCTGTTTTAGGTCGTTTTGAAAGTTGCAGTGAAAGTTAGACACGTTTTGAGCACGTTTTAGGTCGTTTTGAGCATGTTTTAGGTCGTTTTGAGTAAATGGTATGTATGTTGTGATTGTTTGATTGCATGTATAATACCTTATTGAGATGTGTATGCTTGATTGAGAAGCTGATAGAACACCAAGTAATGGTTCTTATTTGTTCATTAAGCAACCAAACTATTACAGAATACAATACTCAAACCAGTCTTGAAAACACCGAACAAACAAGTACTATTACAGACAATAACCAAGTATAAAATAAAACATTCAAACATCAAAAGTAGTTTAGGATAATGGAAAACACTTTCTAAGATTAAAGTAACTGAACAACTTCTGTAATTCTGCTCTCCAGAAAATACAGCCCCTCCACTTCCAGAAACTGATTAACCAACCCCCATCTTTCCTTCCATCTCTCCCTTTTAACCTCCCCTGTAACTAACTGTGGAGGCCCTCAATAAAATCCATACTAATATCTTCCCACACACGGTCCGGAATGGGTAATGCTTGAAGGAAACCAGCCGGAGTTAAAGACAAGTATTTGGCTTGCTGACACACGGAACATTCAGCAACATAGGTGCGGATATGGGCTTTCATACCTCGCCAATAGACCTCCCTTGCTAGCCTTTGATATGTTTTCAATGCACCATGATGTCCCCCTATCGGGCTGTTATGGAACTCAGCTAATAATAAAGTAATATTAGGTGAATCCTCCTCCTTGTAGCAAATATCCATCTGGAGCTGGCTGTCCATTTATCAAGGATAATCGAATATTGTTAAGAGATTCATTTCCAGCCACTTGATCGATGAAAACCGAAGGGTTTAGCCCGCCCACAATACTTACGAGGCCCAATTCAAATACCGG
Source organism: Cucumis sativus (assembly GCF_000004075.3). Taxonomy (NCBI): domain Eukaryota; kingdom Viridiplantae; phylum Streptophyta; class Magnoliopsida; order Cucurbitales; family Cucurbitaceae; genus Cucumis; species Cucumis sativus. The sequence continues at coordinate 76,396 of NW_022279529.1, read as the reverse complement.
TGGTAATCTCTATAAGGCATCGGCCGCTTTGTTTTCCAATCCTTTCTTGTACTCAATCACAAAATCATACCCCAATAGTTTAGCGATCCATCTCTGATATTCTCCCCCGATAGCCCGTTGTTCAAGAAGAAACTTCAAACTTTTCTGATCTGTACGCACCACAAAAGGCTTACCCAATAGATATGGTCGCCATTTTTGAACAGCCAGCACTATTGCCATAAGCTCCCGTTCATAAACAGCCTTAAACCTATGGGTAATAGGTAAAGCTTGACTGAAAAAGGCCACTGGTCGTTGATTTTGCATTAGGACAGCCCCAATACCCACACCCGAAGCATCAGTTTCCAGCACAAAACTTTGTGAAAAATCAGGAATACCTAGCATCGGGACAGACATCATTGCTGACTTTTAACTGCTGAAATGCGTTCTCGGTCGTCTCATTCCACTTAAAGTTACCTTTTTTTAACAGTTGTGTCAAGGGGGGCAGCACAATAGAACCGTAGTTTGCAACGAATTTCCGATAATACCCCGTTAGCCCCAAAAAACCCACCTAGCTCCTTCACGTTCTTGGGTGCTGGCCATTTAACCATCGCTTCTATTTTTGTTGGATCCGCTGCCACCCCCCTCTGAAGAAATAACATGGCCCAAGTATTCAATTTTGTCAACCGCAAATTGGCATTTTTTAAAGTTGGCTACCAGTTGATGAGCTACTAGAGTTTCCAAAACCATTGCCAATTGGTGCAAATGCTCGTCCAAGGACTTGCTGTAAATTAAGATGTCATCAAAGAAAACCAAAACAAACTTGCGTAAATATGGGCGAAGAACATCACTCATGATTGATTGGAATGTTGCTGGAGCGTTTCAACCCAAAGAGCATCACAAGGAATTCATAGGGCCCCTCGTGGGTTCGAAACGCTGTTTTGTGAACATCGGCTGCCCGCACCCGAATTTGCTGATAACCTAACTTTAAATCAATTTTGGAGAATATGGTTGCCCCAAATAATTTGTCTAACAGTTCATCAACAACAGGAATCAGATACTTATCTGGTATAGTGGCAAGATTCAGTGCTCGGTAATCAACGCAAAATCGCCAGCTACCATCCTTTTTCTTAACAAGGAGCACTGAAAAGGCACTTTTGCTTGGCTGAATTATTCCGGCTAGCAGCATTTCCTTAACTAGTTTCTCTATCTCATCTTTCTAAAATTGGGGATAACGATACAGGCGCACGTTCACTGCACGAGCCCCTGGTGGGGGTAATTGATTGCTTGGTTCAAACACAACGCTAAAGGACTGAAGAACTTTATGAATTTCTGGTTGTAGTTTACATCAAGTAGTCTGCTATGTGTTCCCTTGCTTCGCCCACTCCCCACTGTACAACTGCACTTAATTCGATTGACACGCCTTGATCTTCCTTCTCAAAGGTTTTCATTATCGATTTCAGTGACACTTGGGATCTTACTAAACTTCTATCCCCTTGAAGAATTACCACCCATTCACCCAGTGAGAATTCCATCTCCGACAACTTGTAATAAAAAACTACTTTCCCTAACATTTCCAACCAAGTAACTCCTAATATAACGTCGGCACTCCCGAGTGGTAGAGGGAGAAAATCGTGAGTGATTGATAAATTGGCGATTGTCAGGTTTACATCCTTACACACACTGGTTGCTTGGACTACGCCTCCGGTTCCCATAACAACCCCATATGCATCCATGGTTTCTACTGAAATTTTTAGCTCTTTGACTACCTCTTCTGCAATAAAATTGTGCGTGGCTCCCCCATCGATCAGCACCACAACCTCACGTCCCCTTATTTCTTCCTCTCCCACATTAACGCCGCTAAGGGCTGATTTTTCCCAGTTTACTTTCTGCCCCGAACACCATTCGAATAATCTAATGACGTTTTAAAGTTTAAGGAGCATCTTCACATCATACATACAAAAGAGAAGAGTATCATCGACAAATTGAAGCAAAGGGAGGTGGATCAAGTCTTTGCCAACAAGGAAACCTTCAAACTGGCTGTTAATATGAAGCTTGTTTATGATTTCTCCTAAAACCTCACTTACTAGGAGGAATAAAAAGGGGGAGAGGGGGTCCCCTTGGCGGATACCTCTAGATGCTGTTATCCGGCCTCTAGGCTTACCATTGATGAAGATTGAATACTTTGGATTTTTTAGGCAACCCATTATCCATGATATCCATTTGGAACTAAACTTTTTCAAAGATAATTTTTTTCTAAAAAGTTCCAATTCACCCTATCAAAGGCTTTTTCCAAGTCAAGTTTTAAAATCCATCCTTTTTTCCGTTTTGCCCTATAATCTTCCACGGCCTCGTTAGCAATTAATATTGGGTCAAGAATTTGCCTACCTTCAATAAAGGCGCTTTGAGTGGGGCTTATAATTGCATCCATAACTTGTTTTAGACGTTCAGATAAAACCTTTGCGACGACCTTGTATGCTAACGTAGTAAGGCTGATTGGACGGAAATCCTTGACTAGAGTCACATTCTCTTTTTTCTGCACTAAACAAATGAAGTTTTCTTGGATGCAAGCATTTAATCTTCCATTTCTGTGGAAATCAGACATTAGTGATTTGAAGATATCCTTGAAAATAGACCATTGGGTGATTAGGAACTTCACTGTGAAGCCATCCGGGCCCGGAGCTTTATTGTTGCCAAGTGCCTTTAATGCCTTAAAGATCTCCTCCACTGAAAACTGGGTAACAAGAGCCTCATTCTGAATTGAGGAAACACAAGACCAATTACTGTTAATAGGGATGAATCTGTCCCCCGGAATTCTGGTATAAAGTGACTCAAAAAATTCCAGCACAAGCCTTTCAATGTCGCGGAATGAAGTCGAGACAACCCCATCATCATCTTTTAATTCAGTTATGAGGTTCCTTCTTTTATTCGCATTTAGAAAGCGGTGGAAGAAGCCCGTATTCTCATCACCCAAAGAAAGCCAATTGAGTTTACTCTTCTGAATAAAATTACGCTCTTCATTTTGATAAATACTAAGTAATTCCGCTTGCAAAGCAGCTCTAGAATTCAACTCTTCTTGATTTAATCCAATCAACTCAGCCACAAAATCATATTTTTCTAATTTTGACATCAAGGATTTCTCTGTTTTTTTTTTTACCTTAGCTTGCGCAGCAATATTCCAAGCTTTTACTGCCAATTTAACTGATCTCAACTGCTCATGAAGAATGAAACCAGCCCATCCCTGGAAGTTAGAGTTGCTCACTGTTTCAACAATAATCTGATTAGAATCACTGGACACCAACCAGCTGTTACAAAACCGAAAAGGAGAGGGACCCCAAAGAAAAGAACCAGCCTCCAAGAATAAAGGAAAGTGATCCGAGAAGATGCGTGCTTTTCGAGAAACCCGAGAATTTTCAAAACAAACATCCCACATCTGATTTATGAAGAATGTGTCTAATAATGATCTTCAAGGAGAACTACCGTCTCTAGACCAAGTGAACCTTCCATTTTGCAATGGAATTTCCATGAGAGAAACCATGTCAATAAACTTATTGAATAATGACATTCCTCTAGTACTTCTGCCAAAAGAAAATCTTTCCTGGGCCCAACGAGTGATATTAAAATTCCCACCTATGCACCAGGCCACGGCCGAACAATCAGCTAAGGAAGACAATTCGGGCCAAACCAATTTCCTTTCTTTGCAACCACAAGGGCCATAGACATTTGTGATCCAACAAACCTTTTTGCACAAAGTGAGGCATTTGATTGACAAAGAGAAGCGTCTTTTAATGACCTCTGTTACAGATATTTTACTGCTGTCCCACATGGTAAGAATTCCCCCAGAAGATCCAACAGAAGCCACATAATCCCAGCCAATATCCTTAGAACTCCACAATGATTTTATAAAAGCCGAGTTCAAGGTATCCTTCTTAGATTCTTGAATCATGACTACAATTGTTGATGAATTTTTTAAGTGCTGCACGTTTAGAGGAGTCGTTCAAACCCTTAGTGTTCCAGGAGACAACCTTAATAATGACTGGGAGGAGGAAAAGGCAGTTGCACATCTAATTTAAGCCAGAATGATTCCACAATCGCCGACTATAGACACTAAATCTTTAGGCAAATCCAGGGGAATTTTAATAGGGAGAATATCTTCATCATTGAACAAGACATTCAGATCCATCCCATTAATTTCTGGGACTAATTTAGGGTCAACTTCAGTGTTGGGGACTGCCAATTTAACTGATCTCAACAGTAAGTTGATTAAGTTGGGCAGTAGGAGGGACACGAGACAAGGCATCTGCTGCTTTGTTTTCTAGTCCCGGTTTATACACGACATCAAAATTGTAGCCAAGAAGCTTAGCAATCCACCTCTGATGTTGAGGTTGGATAACCCTTTGTTCCAATAAAAGTTTCAATGATCGTTGATCAGTTTTCACTACAAACCTCCTGCCAAAAGATAAGGTCTACAGCGTTGCACAGCCAAAACTACAGCCATTAATTCCCGTTCATAAACTGGTTTAGCACGATCCCTCATAGCTAATGTCTGGCTAAAATAAGCAATTGGCCGATGATTTTGAATTAAGACAGCACCTACCCCGTATCCAGAAGCATCGGTCTCTATTTCAAATGGTAAGGAAAAATCTGGCAGTGCTAAGATTGGGAGAGTCATCGTAGCCATCTTTAAATTCTCAAAAGCTTCAGCAGCTGCAACAGTCCATTCATATGCTCCTTTCTTCAATAGTTGAGTCAAAGGAGCAGCCACACTTCCATAATTCATTACAAATCTTCGATAATATCCTGTCAACCCAAGAAATCCACGAACTTCACGGACATTAGTGGGCACGGGCCATTCTTTGATAGATCTAATTTTCTCGGGATCAACCTCTACACCCTTGCCCGAAATTATATGGCCAAGATACTCCACTTTCATTTTGGCAAACCCACACTTGTGCTGCATATTAGCATATAATTTATTCTCTCGCAGCACCTCTAACACCCATTCTAAATGTTGAAGATTTTCATCCAAACTTCTGCTGTAAATTAATATATCATCAAAAAAGACTAAGAAAACCTGCGTAGGTAAGGTTTAAAGATACTATTCATCAAAGCTTGAAACGTTGATGGTGCATTGGTGAGCCCAAAAGGCATGACAAGAAACTCATAATGCCCCTCGTGAGTTCTAAAAGCTGTTTTCTTCACATCCTTTTTACACATTCTAATTTGATGATATCCCGCCTTGAGATCAATCTTCGAAAATATATTAGCCCCATTAAGTTCATCAAACAATTCCTCTACTACTGGAATAGGAAACTTGTCTGGAACGGTCACACTATTCAACGCACGGTAATCTACACAAAACCGTCAACTACCATTTTTTTTTCACCAACAAGACCGGGCTCGAATATGGACTAGTACTAGGTTTTTATGCCAAATGCCATCATTTCATCAACCAATCTTTCCATCTCCTCCTTTTGCTGGTATGCATATCTATAAGGCCGAACATTGACTGGATTAGTCCCCTTCTTAAGATGTATATGATGTTCAATGGTACATTGTGGTGGCAACTCTCCAGGCCAATCAAAAACATCTTCATTCTTAGCTAACACGGCTGGAATAGACTCATGAGTGGTAGGCACTTCATCAACCCCATACATCGCTGCAAATGCCATTCCACCTTCCAAAGATCCACACTCAATCAGAAATCCCTGATCAAGTTCTGTCCATGTCTTCATCATGTGCTTCAAACTCACCCTAGCCTTCGTATGACTCGGATCTCCCCTTAATACAACCTTCTTCCCATTTTGTATGAATGTCAAAGTAATTTTTCACCAATCTACTTCGGTTACTCCTAATGTATGTAGCCATTGCATACCAAGAATGACATCCACTCCCCCCCAATTCCAATGGCAGAAAATTATCCACAACCTTCCATTCACCCAATAGCAGTTCCACTTGTTTACAAATTCCCTTCCCTTTTACAGCTGATTCAGACCCCAAAATAACCCCATAATCAGAAGTTTCCTGAATCCTCTTCTTCAACTACTTCTAGTTCTTCCCCATTTGCCCCAACAACTAAAACTCTAAGTTCCTTATGATCTTTCACTTTACACTTATGGCCCACAAAAAATCATTCCTCACAACGAAAACAGAGACCTTTCTCACGTCTAGCCTGAAATTCAGCATCAGGAAGTCGTTTTAGTGGTCCTTCTCGTCGATTAGGTTCACCAGCCACTCCTCGAAGTGTAATCATCCGCATTGGAACAATCCCTTCTGACTTATTATCATTAGAAATCACAGGAATTTGAGGTTTAAAAGAAGCAGAAACCTGGAATTTTCCATCCGCTGCACGTTTGAAACTTGATTCTCCCCTTATCACTTCTCGGTTCTCAATCTTTTGGGCCAACTTCATCATTTGAGCAAGCCCCATAGGTTCCCAACATTCCATGCCTGCCTTAATCCATGGTTTCAAACCATTCATAAATGTTTCTTCTAAGACAGCCTTTTGTAGAAAAGGCAATGGTGCTACTGATTTGTCAAATAAATTCCGATATTCTTCCACTGTAATTTCTTGCTTGATCTTTAAAAATCTTCCCAGAATTGATCCCTCACGACTCGATCGAAATCAAACAATAAGTCTCTTCTTTAAATCGTCCCAATTAACAAACGGTTCACGATCTTCATGAGATTTATACCAATCCAAAGCTGCTCCATCAAAACTAATAATGGACACAGTCATTTTCTCTGACTCACTCAGTTTGTGTATCTGAAAGTATCTCTCAGCCCTAAACAACAACCAAGAATCAGGATCATTTCCCACAAAAACTGGCATTTCAATTTTTTTAAATTTGCTTCGGTCGCCCGCAGAATCTTCACCCTCCAACTTGGTATGTTTTTCCTCAGATTTTCCTCCCATCATCGTCCAATCACTGACATCAACCATGCTGTCAACTTTACTTGATGATCCTTCTAGTACTTCTTCCATCGTTGTCTTCTCTTTGATCATTCCTTCAATATATTTCAACAGTGTTTCTGGTTGCTGTTGTTGCTTCTCAGCCTGTACTCCTAACCTCTCAATACTCTTCGCCAAAGATGACATGTTTTCCTTGATTGTTGGCAGATCATGTAATTCTGCTCGAATGCCGGATATTTCTTGATCTACCATTTCCAACTTTTCCTCAATTCGCTTTTGAGCCATGATATAGAACTTCACAGATTCGATTTCTACGATACCAAAATGATAGAACACCAAATAGTGTGTTCTACTAATTTATTAATCAGCCAAACATTTACAGAAAACAGGTTCTAACACAGTCTTGAAAACAAAGTACTCGACAATTTGGAAGACAAAAAGCCCTAGAAGAGTGAATATCACACTTTGGAGAATGCAAAATGGACTATGAACTGTGCAGAAGTTTTGCAAATGAAACCTCCCTTTCTCAGTTTATCTCCTCATGTTTGTCCCTTGTGTTTGCATGCTTTAGAAGATTTACATCATATTTTCTTCTCCTGCTTACATGCAAAGAAGTGTTGGTTTGGCTTACTTGGCTATCTTCATTTGAATTGGGTTTTCGACTATAGATTTAGGAGAACGTGGTCCAGCTTATTTCATGTCCCATTCTCAAGAAGAAACCAAGATTGATTTGGTTAAATGCAGTAAAGGCCATTTTACCAGAAATTTGGTTTGAACAAAATCAACTAACATTTCAAAATAAAGCTTCCTCTTGGACAACTCGAGTCGAAATGGCTAGAATCAATGCTTCTACTTGATGCTCTCTTTCAAAAGACTTCAAAGATTTCTCCATACAAGATATAAGTCATAATTGGCCGACTTTCATTTTTAATTCTTAGTCCACTACTGTACTCTTATTTTATTTCTTTTGGATTTCTAGTGGTCTTAAATCTATGTTGTATAGTTATTGGGCAGTTTGTATGATCTATTCTAAACCTTGTCGTTCTTTTGGTTTAAGTCTCGATATGGTGAGAATGCTAAGTGGGTGTCAACCTAGATGAGATGTCCAAGTGCACTAGCTGATCCTAGGGCTTCTTTGTATTATCTTTTGTCTTGTCTACTCATTTTCAGCTTAATGAAGAGGCTTCTTTGTATTTCTTCATGGCTTGTATTCATGGTAATTAGTTTCGTAATGAATCTTTCATGTTCTGGTAAACATTGCAGAAACACATAATTTCAGCAATCTGTCAAAGAGTTGAAGGAGAAGACAGAAGAACTTAAAGGTCACATGAAGACCTAAAAGTTAGGTAATTTTTTGAAAACTTTTTTCTTAGTCTTGCTTAGTTTTAGTGGTATTTGTTAACAGGCTGAGACATACTCTTGTATGCCAAGGCTGGGTGGCCAATTCAATGGATGGCCTGAGACGGTGAAATGACGAGTGTAGAACAAAGTAGACAATCGAGCAGATTTACAAGTAGGGGGATGGTGTTTGGTCTTACTCTAAAGCTACTGCTAGAAAGGTGATTCTCCCTTTATTTACACATGTTATCTATATTTAATTACTGTTTTTATGTGATGGTGAATAAATATTTAAGTCGTTTCAAGTTTGTACATCATGCTTGAGTTAATACATTTCCCAACTCGCACTAATTTTAAAGTTGAGACTAAGTTTGTTGCACTTACACACTTGGTTGCCATTTTGGATTTTGGAGTGCTTTTTCTACATTTTTTGAACTTTTTGGTAGATTATGAGTTATGAAGTAACACTAAAGCATTATTAGGTCGTTTTTAAAGTTCGAGTGATACTTAAACATTTTTTGAACACCTTTTAGGTTGTTACAAACTAAGTTAGTTTTACATACAGCCATGGTTTCCATTTTGAGTCTTAAAAGATTTTTTTTCACACTTTTTGAAATTTTTGGTAAGTTATGAGTTATAAACTTACACTTAAGCGTTGTTAGGTTGTTTGAAAACTTATACATGTTTTGAATACTTGTTAGGTTTGTATAGAACTAAGTTCGTTGCACTTACACAATTGACATTTTGGGTTTTGGAGTGTCTTTTTAAAAAATTTTGAACTTTTTGCTAGGTTATGACTTATGAACTTGTATTGAATATTTGTTAGGTCCTTTTGAAAGTTCAAGTGATACTTAGACACATTTTGAACTCGTTTTAGGTTGGTTTGAAACTAAGTTTTACACACGTTTGATTGACATGTTGGGTCTTGAAGTACTTTTTTCGTACTTTTTGAAATTTTGGTAGGTTGTGAGTTACAAACTTACACTTAAGCATTGCTGGGTCGTTTTGAAAATTCAAGTGATACTTACACACGTTTTGAATACATTTTAGGTTAGATTGAGTTTGTTGCACTTGGTTGTCATTTTTGGTCTTGAAATGCTTTTTTCAACCTTTTTGGTAGATTATGAGTTACGAACTTACACTTAGGATTTGCTAGGTCGTTTTGAAAACTTAAGTAATACCTAGACACGTTTTGAGCACGTTTTAGGTTGGTTTGAACTAAGTTTGTTGCACTTACACACTTGGTTGCCATTTTGGGTCTTGTAGTGCTTTTTTCACTCTATTTGAACTTTTTTCGTAGGTTATGAGTTACGAACCTACACGTAAGCTTTTTTAGGTCGTTTTGAAAGTTCAAGTGATACTTAGACACGTTTTGAACTCGTTTTAGGTTGGTTTGACACTAAGTTTTAAACACATTTGATTGACATGTTGGGTCTTGAAGTACTTTTTTCACACTTTTTGAAATTTTGGTAGGTTGTGAGTTACAAACTTACACTTAAGCATTGCTGGGTCGTTTTGAAAATTCAAGTGATACGTACACACGTTTTGAATACATTTTAGGTTAGATTGAGTTTGTTGCACTTGGTTGTCATTTTTGGTCTTGAAATGCTTTTTTCAACCTTTTTGGTAGATTATGAGTTACAAACCTACATTTAGGATTTGCTAGGTCGTTTTGAAAACTCAAGTAATACCTAGACACGTTTTGAGCACGTTTTAGGTTGGTTTGAACTAAGTTTGTTGCACTTACACACTTGGTTACCATTTTGGGTCTTGTAGTGCTTTTTTCACTCTATTTGAACTTTTTTCGTAGGTTATGAGTTACGAACCTACACGTAAGCTGTTTTAGGTCGTTTTGAAAGTTCAAGTGATACTTAGACACATTTTGTTCAAGTGATACTGTTTTAGGTCGTTTTCAAGTGAACTTTTTTCTTCTTGTATTGACTGTTTTACTATTTCTTCATGCTTTGTATTCATGGTATTTATGTTCGTAATGAATCTTTCATGTTCTGGTAAACATTGCAGAAACACATAATTTCAGCAATCTGTCAAAGAGTTGAAGGAGAAGACAGAAGAACTTAAAAGTCACATGAAGACCTAAAAGTTAGGTAATTTTTTGAAAACTTTTTTCTTTGTCTTGCTTAGTTTTAGTGGTATTTGTTAACAGGCTGAGACATACTCTTGTATGCCAAGGCTGGGTGGCCAATTCAATGGATGGCCTGAGACGGTGAAATGACGAGTGTAGAACAAAGTAGACAATCGAGCAGATTTACAAGTAGGAGGATGTTGTTTGGTCTTACTCTAAAGCTACTGCTAGAAAGGTGATTCTCCCTTTATTTACACATGTTATCTATATTTAATTACTGTTTTTATGTGATGGTGAATAAATATTTAAGTCGTTTCAAGTTTGTACATCATGCTTGAGTTAATACATTTCCCAACTCGCACTAATTTTAAAGTTGGGACTAAGCTTGTTGCACTTACACACTTGGTTGCCATTTTGGATTTTGGAGTGCTTTTTCTACATTTTTTGAACTTTTTGGTAGGTTATGAGTTATGAAGTAACACTAAAGCATTATTAGGTCATTTTTAAAGTTCGAGTGATACTTAAAACATTTTTTGAACACCTTTTAGGTTGTTACAAACTAAGTTAGTTTTGCATACAGCCATGGTTGCCATTTTGAGTCTTGAAAGATTTTTTTTCACACTTTTTGAAATTTTTGGTAAGTTATGAGTTATAAACTTGCACTTAAGCGTTGTTAGGGTGTTCGAAAACTTATACGTGTTTTGAATACTTGTTAGGTTTGTATAGAACTAAGTTCGTTGCACTTACACACTTGACATTTTGGGTTTTGGAGTGTCTTTTTCAAAAATTTTGAACTTTTTTCTAGGTTATGACTTATGAACTTGTATTGAATATTTGTTAGGTCGTTTTGAAAGTTCAAGTGAAACTTAGACACGTTTTGAACTCGTTTTAGGTTGGTTTGAAACTAAGTTTTACACACATTTGATTGACATGTTGGGTCTTGAAGTACTTTTTTCATACTTTTTGAAATTTTGGTAGGTTGTGAGTTACAAACTTACACTTAAGCATTGCTTGGTCGTTTTGAAAATTCAAGTGATACTTACACACGTTTTGAATACATTTTAGGTTAGATTGAGTTTGTTGCACTTGGTTGTCATTTTTGGTCTTGAAATGCTTTTTTCAACCTTTTTGGTAGATTATGAGTTACTAACTTACACTTAGGATTTGCTAGATCGTTTTGAAAACTCAAGTAATACCTAGACACGTTTTGAGCATGTTTTAGGTTGGTTTGAACTAAGTTTGTTGCACTTACACACTTGGTTGCCATTTTGGGTCTTGTAGTGCTTTTTTCACTCTATTTGAACTTTTTTCGTAGGTTATGAGTTACGAACCTACACGTAAGCTTTTTTAGGTCGTTTTGAAAGTTCAAGTGATACTTAGACACGTTTTGAACTCGTTTTAGGTTGGTTTGACACTAAGTTTTAAACACATTTGATTGACATGTTGGGTCTTGAAGTACTTTTTTCACACTTTTTGAAATTTTGGTAGGTTGTGAGTTACAAACTTACACTTAAGCATTGCTGGGTCGTTTTGAAAATTCAAGTGATACTTACACACGTTTTGAATACATTTTAGGTTAGATTGAGTTTGTTGCACTTACACACATGGTTGTCATTTTTGGTCTTGAAATGCTTTTTTCAACCTTTTCGGTAGATTATGAGTTACGAACTTACCCTTAGGATTTGCTAGGTCGTTTTGAAAACTCAAGTAATACCTAGACACGTTTTGAGCACGTTTTAGGTTGGTTTGAACTAAGTTTGTTGCACTTACACACTTGGTTGCCATTTTGGGTCTTGTAGTGCTTTTTTCACAATATTTGAACTTTTTTCGTAGGTTATGAGTTACGAACCTGCACGTAAGCTGTTTTAGGTCGTTTTGAAAGTTGCAGTGAAAGTTAGACACGTTTTGAGCACGTTTTAGGTCGTTTTGAGCATGTTTTAGGTCGTTTTGAGTAAATGGTATGTATGTTGTGATTGTTTGATTGCATGTATAATACCTTATTGAGATGTGTATGCTTGATTGAGAAGCTGATAGAACACCAAGTAATGGTTCTTATTTGTTCATTAAGCAACCAAACTATTACAGAATACAATACTCAAACCAGTCTTGAAAACACCGAACAAACAAGTACTATTACAGACAATAACCAAGTATAAAATAAAACATTCAAACATCAAAAGTAGTTTAGGATAATGGAAAACACTTTCTAAGATTAAAGTAACTGAACAACTTCTGTAATTCTGCTCTCCAGAAAATACAGCCCCTCCACTTCCAGAAACTGATTAACCAACCCCCATCTTTCCTTCCATCTCTCCCTTTTAACCTCCCCCTGTAACTAACTGTGGAGGCCCTCAATAAAATCCATACTAATATCTTCCCACACACGGTCCGGAATGGGTAATGCTTGAAGGAAACCAGCCGGAGTTAAAGACAAGTATTTGGCTTGCTGACACACGGAACATTCAGCAACATAGGTGCGGATATGGGCTTTCATACCTCGCCAATAGACCTCCCTTGCTAGCCTTTGATATGTTTTCAATGCACCATGATGTCCCCCTATCGGGCTGTTATGGAACTCAGCTAATAATAAAGTAATATTAGGTGAATCCTCCTCCTTGTAGCAAATATCCATCTGGAGCTGGCTGTCCATTTATCAAGGATAATCGAATATTGTTAAGAGATTCATTTCCAGCCACTTGATCGATGAAAACCGAAGGGTTTAGCCCGCCCACAATACTTACGAGGCCCAATTCAAATACCGGTGGTAATCTCTATAAGGCATCGGCCGCTTTGTTTTCCAATCCTTTCTTGTACTCAATCACAAAATCATACCCCAATAGTTTAGCGATCCATCTCTGATATTCTCCCCCGATAGCCCGTTGTTCAAGAAGAAACTTGGAATTTGTTATATCTTCAACTATTCTCATTAGGATGTATTTGTGAGTAATAGTGGGAGTAGTAATTTTAGAAAAAAGATTTTAAGTAAAGTTGATTTCTGAAAAATGATTTTCAAATGTTTAAAATTAATTTTGTTCCAAAAATGATTTTAGAATTACCGAATTATATTTATGTATCATATAAAATCAATATTTCAGGAATATTTGATCGGTATGGAGGTGGCAAATATATAAATTGTATATTTAAAGTAGAGAAAGAAAATTAAAGATTGAAGAGAACATAGTCTCTTTCAAAATAATAATAATAATACAAGGACCAATAAATAATATTGAAAAATATTTTTTAAAAAAAAATTATTAAATTATTATAAATATTATACTCGTAAGTATGGTCAGTGTCCATAGCCACATGTCCACCCTTAACTATGTAATTCACCTCATGCTTGTCAAATTACCTATAAATAGTTGGATTTTGTCAATTTTAATGGACACCGAGGAATTCCAATAACGTGTGGAGAAAGTGTGAAATTTTGAGATTTTTCATCTTTATCTTTGTTATTTTCTTGTTGAATATTGTATTTCTGAGATAGGTGTTCCAATTAGTTTTTACAACAAAATCAATATCACATTTTTTTTAGAGATATCCACACATGAGTAGCATAACATAAAATTATAAAATTATGTTTCCAAATATAACAACTTAAATAAAAACAAAAAAAGATGATAATTAAATTTATGTTATGTTTGTAAGGGAATAAAGTACTAGCATTTTGTTTTAAATTATAAAATTACTAAAATAATTATTTACAATTACACCAAAATATTATATTTTTTCTTTATTAGTGATAGACTATGACAGAGTTAGCGATCGTGTCACAGAAAGTAGTCTATTGTTCGTCGACTGTTATATTTTGATATATTTGTAAAAAAGTTGTTCATTTTGTCATATTTGAAAACAACTCTTTTAGGAGAAAAATTAATGAAATAAAACATTGGAGCATTTTCAAAGGTTCAAAATGTAGGAAAGTTTTCAAACACAAATATTAAAAAATAATTATTTTTTTTTAATGAGAAATTGTTTATATAACTATATTTAAAATGTTAATTTTTATAAATGGAACAAAATACCAAAATATTTACGGTCCGTGTAACAAAAACAAAAAGTTCATAAAGTCGGTGAAATATTTTCATAAATTTCAAGTTTGTCTTTGATATTACGGACAATTTGTCATTTTTCTTTCTTATTCTTTGCAATATCCATATTTTCCTTTAGATTTCTTCGACTCTTTTTCCAAATTTTCTTCTACTTTATTCATATTCTTTTCTTCTATTTTTTTCATCTTCTCTTTCTTCTAGATCCTCTTCCAAAACATCAAAGTCGTATGAATATCATTTTTATATGATCTAAACAATCTCTTACCTAGTCAACAAAATCGTATTTAGCATGGTCAACACAATCGTTTAGGTTTTAAATCATTTTTCCATCGATTAAAAAAAACTATAAAATCATGTGGATATGATCTAAATGATTGTTTACATAGTCAACACGATCATAAAGTGTGGTCAACACATTCGTTTAGATTTGAAGCATTTTTATGTTCGTTAGAAAAAACTATACGATTGTATATCATTTTCTACGTGATTGCATATCATGATCGTAGAAGAAAAATTACACGCGAGTATGTGACTGACCAATTAATCACGTGTTTGACTGGGATATTTTTTGTATTTTCTATTGTGGGCTTGCAAGCTTTTTTCGTTTTCAAAATTGTCCAATACAGTGTAATATTTTGCTAGTTTATTAGATTTTTTTGAAAAGAAAACCTATTTAAAATTTCATATGTGGATGGTAATTGAAAAAAAAAAAAAAGTTAAGAATTCACTAAATTAGACTTTTATCTATGATTGTTACTTGAAAATTAGAAAATGACGAGGTCAATTATATAATTTACTCTAAACCCTATAAAATCCTACAAAAACCGATTATTTTGGCAAGAAAAATTTTCAAATAAAAACATGATTTGAAATCATTTCAAATTTTAAAATCCTTCTCTTTTATGTGATAACAAACAACGAAATTTATTTGAAATCTGTTATAAAATAAAATCACTCAGAATTCCGAGGCTTCAAACAAAGCTTTAACGAGATGTTGACTGTGCATAGTTAAGTTAGGTTGGTAATTATTATTTGGAAAGTTAGAATGTCTGTGTTTGGATCTTTGGAGTAGTGAGTTGAGCTAAGTTAAAAGTTTGTGTAAAGTTATGTTGACGTATATGTGGTGCGTTTTTTCTAAAACATAATTGAGTTTGTATTGAGTTTTTTTTTTTTTTTTCCTCCAAATGTACACTACTTTTTCTATAAAAAAAAATTACTAAAAAATGCTTTTTTTTCTTCTATTCCTTCAAATCTAACAAAACTTCTACCAAGTAAACATATATCATACTTTGACACCTTATATTTTCAATAAAATGAACATTTTTCTCTACTCCCTAACCTTCAATTTTGAACTCTCACTTAATTTTAACTCCATCATAAATGTTAGCTAAAAAGAGAACAATTCCTATCTTGTTTCGTTGTTTGTCCACTAGTTGGAGGAAATGTGCAAACGTCTATTTACGTGTTCACAAAAAATAGAGTTATCACTAACGGTCTCATTATAGGTGGCCTTCATCGAAGTTGGTCTCTTGATTATATGTTAGTGTTGGTTGCCAGAGATGGTTGTCATTGAAGTTGATCATCCAAAGTGATATTCATCGAAGTTTGTGGTTAGAGGTGGTTATTGGAGCCTAGAGTTGGTCACCTAAAGGTGGCTGCTCAAAATATGTCAATGGAGTTGCTTGTGCAAAGGTAGTCATTAGAGTTAGTGACTAGGATTTTGGTCGGAGGTGGTTAGCGGAGCCCCAAGTTGGTTGATGAAATTGGCGACACGAAGGTAGAAGTCGAAGTATGTCACTGAAATTGCTTGTGTGAAGGTGATCATCAAAGTTGGTCATATAAGCTCAAAGTTGTCGGAGTATGTCACCAAAGTGTGGTAGTGGTAATTGTTAATGGAGGCCAATGGGGGAAACCATTTAAAACATTGAATGGACGAAGAATTGGAGAGAGTTGGAGTAAGTTGGTAAAATAACCAACTCAATTCCATCAACAAAATTAGCAAATTTAATTTTGTAAATATTTTATCAATTGCTATTTTTAAAGGCATCGAAAGCAAAATAATTGATTTTGAATAATATAAATTATTTTAAATGATATAACACTATAAATATTGTCAAATGAATAGAAGTATTAAATGAAAATGTTCCTAAATTTGTAAAAGTTTTGAAATCCAACCTCTCACAATTTTATTGTTGTCTTATGATAAATAACCTTATAAAATATTTATTCTAAATGCAAATATAGCTATAAAGTTTTACACCCTTATTTGAAATTTTTGCATATATCACCTCAAATAAAAATATCTCATACTTTTTTAAAACCAATTAAAATATCTAAAATTATCACTTTTAACTTTAAATGCTTTTTTTTTTTTTTTTCAAGTATAGAGCATCAAGTGGTAAACATATATATAACATAAATAAAACGTAGAACATCAAGTATTGAAGAGTGAGCATTAAAGCATCGAGTGAGTATCTAGTATCTAGTATCTAAAATATAACATAGAGAATATAATATAAAGCATAGAACATCAAGTATCGAGCATTAAGTACAATAGATCGTGCATCAATTAGCGTTTTTCAATTATAAGTGTACTGCAAATTTATAAGGATGAATTAGTAAATTCACAAGATGCTAGTGCAAGCAGAAGTTCATTTTTGAGTCACTTCTAAAACTCTAGTCATTTTTTATTAGATAGGCATTCAAATGATGTTACATCCATATGAATCACTCCTCATATTCGTCTTCCATGAATTATTTTATAAAAAAAAGAAAAAAAAAGCATTAAGCATTAACAACTACTCTAAATTGAAATGTTGATACTTCTATTTCTATTAAAAGCAATGATTGCAACACTAATAAAAATGGGTTTATGAGAGCTTAAAGAAGAAGTGTGTTAGATGATTATAGATAAAAGGTAAGATTAAAGTTGGATAGTTCAAAAATGAAATGGACAAAAAGTTAGGAGTGGAGGAGATATTATATATTTGTTGTACCAACATATTATTTGTCCTTTTGGCTCCCCATTCTAATAGCAATGATGCCAAAGCTATACTTTCAAACTTGAGCTATACTTTCAAACTTGAGCTATACTTTCAAACTTGTACTAAAGTCAATTTGTATGGACTTGTGCATTCATGACTTCATCAATCACAACAATTACTTCCCTTTTCTTTTCTTTTTCTTTTGTGTAATAGAGATGTTTATAGGTGAGGATAGTGATTTCTTATCCTTTATCTCTCTTTTGTTAAATTATAAGTTTAACCAAAACCATTACATCCCATATCTATATATGATTATAAATATCATCTTTCACCTTTATATGAAATAGGTTTTTTAACTTTTCAACAATGTCTAACATAGCATTGACACAATATTGAACAT
Source organism: Cucumis sativus (assembly GCF_000004075.3). NCBI lineage: Eukaryota > Viridiplantae > Streptophyta > Magnoliopsida > Cucurbitales > Cucurbitaceae > Cucumis > Cucumis sativus. Next base: position 58,650 of record NW_022279529.1, on the reverse strand, counting down.
TGTTTTCAAAGTTAACATATAATTGAACTTTGTGTTTTATATGTCAATATTAAGTAACTCTCTCTTTCTCTAAATTTAGCCGCATTTTTAATTCAATTATTTATTTATTTACATTGTTATTATTTCTACCTTTCTTTTATGAATTTTGTTAGTGTTGTAAATTTAATTGCATTTATTGTCAAATAGTGATGAGAATGGTAACAGTAACAAGAAGCAATGGTAATTTAATCTTCATATATTGAATTGGATGAGCTTTGTGAGATGATGATGAGAAAGGCACATCAATAAAGGCTGCCTTTTTCTTTGTGTATTGCCCATCACATACTTCCCATAATTGGTCCCCTCAACCTCAACCTCAACCTCAACCTCCCAACTTCCCAACTTCCCTTTTTTTTTCTCTCTCTTTTTTCTAACAACTTGTACAAATCCTTTTTCTCTACCTTTTATCATTTCAATTCTTTTACCTTTTTCTTTTTTCCCTTTTCCCAAAACAAATTCTATTTCCCTTTCTCTAAACCTTGCTTGGTTTAGGGTAACATGAAGCACTAATATAATATATCAATATAAATAAGAAGAGGGAGATGAAAGACGAAAGGGTATTGACGTCGAGTCAAGAACAAATAGAGAAGAGTTTAGTTGTACATTGAAGTAGAAAAGGGGAAGAGAAGAGGAGGGTGATTGAGGTATTCACACATTTTTAAAATTTACGAGTATTTTTACAAGGAATTGCTAAAACTTGGTGTCGTTTTAAAATTTGAACACTATTTTTAGGACTTTTGAAAATTGACAAGGCATCAGAAAATTCTTCTATTACAATCAAACAAATAAAAGGTTTTGTATTCAAACCTTCACCAAAAAAACTTTCTTTTCTTTGTTACATTGTTGTTTATTTTTCACGGTGTTCGCCTTGGGATCTATTGTACTATCCAAAATACACACTTTTCTGCCTTTCTATTATTGTCTTTAGTCCCAAGCCGATCCACAAGTTTCTCAAGTTTTATCTCTTTGCGTTTATGTTTGAGATAATTTTTCAAATCTCTCCATGAGAGTGACAATTTTTCAATTATTGTTGATACCTAAAAAGATTCACTTAAGGTCATATTCTCAGCATGGATTTACTTGGATTTCCTCGACCTGACTAGTTACAGTTCTTGAATCCACCAGTAATCCATAATTTTTTCCACCATTAATTTCTTTGAATCAACATAAATTTTCAATTATTTTGGCACGCATTACCCTCTACCAACAGAAGTTTCGGGTCCCAAATTGGCTAACTTTTCTGACGAAGATATGTCTATTTATTTTGGAGAATATGAGGCGCTAGAACTTATCCACAATGGTTCAAGAATTCAATGGCCTGCAAACCTTCAAAACCGATAAGCATGAACGCATGGTTGATATTAATGACTCATCATTCCTTCAGTCTTCCTATCTTGTAAGTATGCGCTGATGCTACTTATTATCTCGCTGTGGAAATGTTTGAATTGTGCAATCATAGAGTCCATATCAGTTTCAAGAGTAGTTTGGCTTTTACCAAGATATACCTAATGATATAGAGGAAATGTCACTTGTGATTACACCAAATAACACATTATATCGGTGGAGATATGCACGAGGTGCAAATCTTTATTTGGGTTGTTCTTGCTTGCCCATACGTTAGAGTCTTGCAAGCATGTGACAACACGATTTAGAAATTGGTGGACAACAAAGCACAAGACATATTTTAAGGATAATAGACACCATTTGGTGAGCACCCAAACTACTCAAGAATTGAGGGAGTAACCTAGGTGGTAAACATATTCATTTGGTTAAAGCAATGGCTCCTACCCTCCAAAAGGAGGCCAAGGAGCTTAGAGATGAAAGTGATGGTAGCAGAAGTGATCGTCATTGCAAGAGACCTTCGAAGAAAGCAAAGGCATTAGGTGATGATTTCTATGGAAAGGGTTTGAGTGCTCTGAAAATTCCTAAAGTTTCGACACTACTAGTTCACATATTTTTCTTTTCTTGTATTATTATTATTATTATTATTATTATTATTATTATTATTATTATTATTATTATTATTATTATTATTATTATTATTATTATTATTATTATTATTATTATTATTATTATTATTATTATTATTATTATTATTATTATTATTATTATTATTATTATTATTATTATTATTATTATTATTATTATTATTATTATTATTATTATTATTATTATTATTATTATTATTTATTATTATTATTATTATTATTATTATTATTATTATTATTATTATTATTATTATTATTATTATTATTATTATTATTTATTATTATTATTATTATTATTATTATTATTATTATTATTATTATTATTATTATTATTATTATTATTATTATTATTATATTATTATTATTATTTATTATTATTATTATTATTATTATTATTATTATTATTATATATTATTATTATATATATTATTATTATTATTATTATTATATATTATTATTATTATTATTATTATTATTATTATTATTATTATTAATTATTATTATTATTATTATTATTATTATTATTATTATTATTATTATTATTATTATTATTATTATTATTATTATTATTATTATTATTATTATTATTATTATTATTATTATTATTATTATTATTATTATTATTATTATTATTTTATTATTATTATTATTATTATTATTATTATTATTATTATTATTATTATTATTATTATTATTATTATTATTATTATTATTATTATTATTATTATTATTATTATTATTATTATTATTATTATTATTATTATTTATTATTATTATTATTATTATTATTATTATTATTATTATTATTATTATTATTATTATTATTATTATTATTATTATTATTATTATTATTATTATTATTATTATTATTATTAATTATTATTATTATTATTATTATTATTATTATTATTATTATTTATTATTATTATTATTATTATTATTATTATATTATTATTATTATTATTATTATTATTTTATTATTATTATTATTATTATTATTATTATTATTATTATTATTATTATTATTATTATTATTATTATTATTATTATTATTATTATTATTATTATTATTATTATTATTATTATTATTATTATTATTATTATTATTATTATTATTATTATTATTATTATTATTTATTATTATTATTATTATTATTATTATTATTATTATTATTATTATATTATTATTATTATTATTATTATTATTATTATTATTATTATTATTATTATTATTATTATTATTATTATTATTATTATTATTATTATTATTATTATTATTTTTATTATTATTATATATTATTATTATTATTATTATTATTATTATTATTATTATTATTATTATTATTATTATTATTATTATTATTATTATTATTATTATTATTATTATTATTATTATTATTATTATTATTATTATTATTATTATTATTATTATTATTATTATTATTTATATTATTTATTATTATTATTATTATTATTATTATTATTATTATTTATTATTATTTATTATTATTATTATTATTTATTATTATTATTATTATTATTATTATTATTATATATTATTATTATTATTATTATTATTATTATTATTATTATTATTATTATTATTATTATTATTATTATTACTTATTTCTATAGTCACCTTTAGATGATCATCTTCAAGAGCTTGAGCAATGCAACGATGAATCTTTGACACGGCCTCATGTTGTGGATTTGGCCATTAAAGAAGTTGGTACCTAAAAACTACTAGTTGCTGAACAAGCTGAACAATCATGTGCTCTCCTCGAGGAGAATCGACGTGGTAAGATGAAAGTGAATGAAAAAAATGTTAAAAATTTGAATCCTCCATCTAAAGGAAATGTCTGCCCCAAAGAAACTTCAGAGAATGTCATATCCACACATGCTCTTCTTCCAGATTTCTAAGTTGTCTTTAAACACTTCCAAGAAGCAGATGGTAGGACACCCTGTGAGATAGTTTCAAACATACTTCAGAAAATGGCTTTATGCATGTGAGAGGACATTCAAGACAAGATCATGTGCACTCTTTTTAAATATATCTCAAGATTTAGACAAAATATAACGACGATACTTTCAAGAATTGCGAAGATCTATGCAGACAACCTAACTCCTTGTTGAAGAATATTTAAACAACTATTTTAAGAGGGTAGACAATTTCAATGTTGCACAATCTTCGTATTTTGCGTAGTTGTCGTCGACAGACAAAGCTCATCAATTAGACAAGAAGCCTTAACTTTGATAAACCAATTACGAAAAGATGCCAAAGTTATTCAAGAGAGGGTTGCACAATTGGCTTTGGAAAAGATGGAACTAGAAAGCAGCTGACTTCAAAGTATAAATACTGAGTCTAAACAGCTATCTATCTTATCTTGTGAGAAGAACGAAGACATAGACAAGAAAGAACTAGAAGTTGCAAAGATCCAGAATGAAGTCAACACTCCGGCTATCAAAGAAGAAGTCATCGAGGCTCTAGCTACAGTTCATAAGAGTATGGAGGCTACACACGAGGAATTTAAGAGCTTCATGTGGAAGATTTGGCTTTGCTCCCCTTCCCTTTTTTTTATTCGTTTTCTTTTTTTAATTTCAGTAAATACAAAACTTTGCTTTAATGATAATGAAAATTTCTTATTTCATGTTGCTTACGTACCATTTACTATGAGATTAAGTCATAATGTCGCTTACTAAACTTTTTTCTTGCACATATAACTGAACTTAAAGTTAACATTAAGCTGCCTACGTACCATTTTTATAACATTGAGATCAAATAGTTTGATTGGGTTTTTTTTTTTTATCACTCACCTTTTAAGCTCGTGTGGGTTTGGAGATTATGCAGTTTAAGCTCTTGCGATAAAGAGCTTTTTACATAATGACGTTACACATAAAATGTCTTGAGAATCCTATCATTGATTGGGGCAACTTTTAATCTATCTCGATCAACAATCTTGTATACTTCATTTGTGTAAACTTCTTTGACAATGTAGGGTCTATTTCATTTCATTTAGGTGTGAACTTATTCCCTATATACCTTATCGTGATTATCGATCTTCTTAATAGCAAGGGATTCCTTGATGACAATCCCAACTTTAGGAAACTCCATCAATTGCTTAAGAATGCTCTACGCAATGACAGAACCTTGATTCTGCTCCTGGATGATTTCCCTTGAACACTGTGGGTACAGGTCCTAGTCCTGTGTAACCGTCGCTTGCAATAGAAGATGTGCAAGTGTCGCTTATAGAAGATTTGGATTAAAGCTTTCTTTATTGTCATTGGTTTGCTTGTAGATTTAGATGATGAGAGAGAGATAAGAGGTAGAGATATCCCATCGAACGTGTCAATTTGACCAAACAATATTTCTAATATTTGATCCTTTAATTTTCTCGTCGATTGAATGTCTATATGTTTGATTTGAGGAAGCTACATCACATAATGTTTTTCTTCAATCTTGGAGGGTGGTCGAGGAGAGTCTTCTTGTTCTTAGGAGAATTCTCTTTCAACTCGAGAGTCTTCTTGTTCTTGGGAGAATTCTCTTTAAACCCTATGGAGTAAAAATTTCTATCTCCACAAATGAGGAGGACTCTCTCTATTTATAGTCCTCTTATGGGCTTGGACTTTGTTGATCCATGGATCAGACTCATGGATCCAATCACATATATTTTTGTCATATTTAGCTCTCCAACTAAGTTAACCTTATTACATAAATTTTTGTCATATTTTAGCTCTTAGGCTAAAATTGTACAAATAAATAATAATTTAATTGAACCTAAAATAGTTAACTTTAACTTGAACCAACGAATGAAAATGCGTGGCATCATCCTTATGTCAAACACATGTCAACTTTTAATTAGTCCTAAATTCAATTAATTGTACTTGGTCCAAAAATTCTTAAACCAAATATCATATCCAACATCATATTTGAAAAGGCAACAAAATTCAATTATTTGTACTTGGTCCAAAAATTCTTAAACCAAATATCATATCCAACATCATATTTGAAAAGGCAACAAAATCTAAAATTACACACCTGTTTGTAGCTCACTTTTCAAAACCCTATACTCAAAAGATAAATATGATTGAATAATTGATAATTTTCTATCCAGGAAGAATAAATTAGTAACAAATAACAATTAAATGGTAATTCTATACCAAGGACATTGAACTTAACAAAACTATTTGCAAATAAATGTCTATAATCTAAGGTGTGAAACCATTGTTATCTTAGACAAGATGGGGGTTTCATATGCTACAAAAAGAGGGATACCACCATATGGGCGAGCCATGGCTGAAGAAGTTTAACCCAGTTCTGACCACCATGCCAGAGAGATCTCCTCCAAGTTGTTGCCTAAGACTTCAAACTCTGTATCCCGATTCCATGCTGCGAAAGAACTCCGTTTTCTCTACTGCTAATCCTATCTGACTATTCGACTATTCCTGCAACAGCAACAAACATCAAGACTGATCTTGTCCGCGGAAGTTTGTTAGAGGGATTTTTCTTAATGATTGTTGGAAGAACAAAGAGATTGTGAGGAGATTTAAGGGTCATGACACAAATATTAAATCAAAAATGAAGAAATGGCCAACTGAATTTTAAAGAAAGTTTCACCTCCCTGTTTGCAGTTTTCTTGCTTATTTACGGAAATGTTGTAGAAAGAGTACACGATGAAATAATTCACTTTGTATTTTTCTTTACAAAGTAACCAATGACTTAAAACAAACACATTCCACAACGAATCACCAACATAAAATAATATGCAATAGAAAAGAAAGACCCAACTAATGTGAAACTAGAAGACACACATGTCCTCTATTAAGGTAGAGTCAAGGTAATGTAGAAAAATTGATTGCCGAACAACCAATTTTTCTTAAATCACCTCAAAATTACCTTATAAACTATACAATTACTTTTTTCTGATATTCCAAACCACTTGCCAACTGAAATTTGCTTTTGACAGTATACAGTGCATTTCCTAAAATTGAATGCTCAATCAAGAAATTGAAAATGAAATTGGAAGTAGAAAAAAAATGGAAGGAAGAAAAATACCCAAAAAGTTCTTTGTATCATTATGAACTGAACGAACAAGCCCCAAAAATGATGGGCAGTGGGATTCCCACTCAGATAAACTGCCTCCATGCTCACCAAAACATTCCTAACAAAGGATTCAGCTCCCTATCAACGATTATCACAACCCATATCTTTTAAATTCTTCAAAAACAATGCAATGAAATTAGAGTAGAAAAAAACAGAACAACAACTCTAAACAACAACAACTAAAAAATAAACCTTAACCCTTGATCCTTGTAATCCATTAGAACCGGCACTCGACAAGATCGAGAACAATCAATTCCCAGCTGCAGGTTTCAACATCGACAAAGAATTTCCGAGGGAAATCAAATTTTTGGAAATGGGTAGTAAAGAAAAATAAGGTTGAAAAGATTTTGTTTGGAGAGTGGGCAAAATTCTAGCTGGTGAGGAGAAAAGAAAAGACATGGGGTTCAGATTCGAGGGATTTTTCTTAATGATTGTTGGAAGAACAAAGAGATTGTGAGGAGATTTAAGGGTATCGTCACGAATGGCAGAATGTTAAATCACAAAAGACTATTGTTTTCTTGCTTCTTTATGGAAATGTTGTAGAAAGAGTAGAACGATGACATGGTTCACTTTGTTTTTCTATTTACAAAATAACCATTGACTTAAAAGGAAAGAATTTGCACCACAAATGACCATTAGAAAACAATATACATAAGAAAGAATAAAAAATACGCAGAAATTGAAAATGAAATTGAAAGTTGAAAATAAATGGAAGGAAGAAAAATACTCCAAAAGTTCCAAATGCATTACGATCAAGTGAAATTTGTATCAACATGAACTGATCGAATAAGCTCCAAAATGATTTTGCAGTGGGATTCCGACTCAGATAAGCAGTCTCCAGTCTTGCCAAAACGTTCCTAACAAAGGATCATCACACCCATAACTTTAAATTCTTAAAAAACAATGGAATTGACTCAAAGCAGAAGAAAACGAAAGAAAAACTCTAACCAACGATAAGAAGAAAATAAACCTTCACCCTTGATCCTTCCAATCCATTTGGGGGTTCAGCACTGGACATGATCGAGAACAATCAGTTTCCAGCTGCAAGTTTAGGCATGGACGAATATCTTCCAAGAAGGGAAACGAATTTTAGCGAAGTTTGATCTACCTGTTAGCAGTGTTCTTGTTTTTGTACGGAAATGTTGTAGAAAGAGTAGAACGATGAAATAAATCACTTTGTTTTTCTCTTTACAAAGTAACCAATGACTTAAGAAGAAGACATTGCACAACAAATGACCAATAGAAAATGATACGCAATAGAAAAGAATAAAAAAGAAAACAATATGCATTTTTGTTTTCAAATTCTTGGTCAAATCGCAATTCAGAAATGAAATTTGGTTCATTATCGACGATAATATGGTGAACTAAATAACATAAGTTTCAGAGTCATGGGAGAATAATAGCCTTGCTAATTGCTCAAACTCTGAATGTGAAGGCTTTTCCCATGTGAAGGAACCCAAAGAACCAGCCAAAGCAGCATGCTTCTTCCCAATGCAAGAACATTCAGTGTATCTTCTGATTATGTCCTGAATGCAGTAGGAAAAATGATATGAAGTTGTAATTCAAGCTAAGGTTTTGTTGCATAAACCAAAAACTTAGATGGATAAAACACAAAATGCATCATGTTCCTACCTTATGCCTACTACATTGCTAACAATACACTTACTGCACTCTCAGAGAAGGAACCAGAAATGGTTCTTGATGATCTGTTAAAATCTTTTGATGAAAATGTAATTAGTGCAAAGAGCGTTGATGATTCTAAAACAGAGGCACCTCATGCTAACTCGGATGTGCAATGCTTCTCTGAAGATGAAAAAGTAAATGAAGTTTCGAAAGATGATGATTTTGTGGAGATTTCTGCTGAGGAAATCAATGAATCTGACAAATCTTCTCTGCCTACTGAAGACTTGGATGTTACTGAAGTTCACAAATCGAGCATTGCAGAAGAATTTGGTATGGAATTTGAATCTCAACAAAATGAGTCTACCTGTGAATTGGAACATAAAATTGAAGAAGATGTTGAAGAAGAAAACACACGTGAATAACTCTGCTGAAGAACTGTCTCTTCCCCACGAAAATGTGGAAGAAGAAACTGAAGTTGATGGAGATGATGCCTTGAGCAGTGATGAAGAATCTTTGGAAGTGAAAGACGATCAAGATGAAAATGATCAGATTCCACAACCGGAAATGTAGCATCAGATGCTGACATTGAAGGAGACAAGAAGGAAACAAAAATGGAGAAAAGTTCCGTTCAAGCTGAAGAAGATGATACAATTATCAATAAGTCCACGGAGGAGTTCCCCGAGAATGTTTCTGATGATTTGGTTGATGTCAAGATCCAATGGAAAATGGAAGAAGAAACTCTTCCTAAAGACATAATTGTCGAAGCTATCGACTCACAACCAGAAATCCCAAATGCCATTGTTCAATGTGAGGAAGCTTTGGTGGAAATCACTATCACATCCTCCAACAACAATGCAGTTCAATCATTGGCAAACCAATTCCCTAGGCCAACAATAGAAGCCAAATCTCCCGTTGAAGAACAAACCATTAGTTTGCTAATGGACAACCCAGATGCTGAGGAAGAAGAAGCTGAAAAAGAACAGAACAAAGCAAAGTTCATTCAGTTAGTGGTGAAGAATGATAATACTAGCCTAAGGCAGCTGAGGAAGTTGTTCAAGGAAAAACTCCAACTTAACCATAAGAAGATGGAAAATAATAACATCAACACAAAAGTTGTTGGAGGTGGCGTGAAAGTGAGAACTGCTTTACAACCAGTGCCGGAAAACAGAATGACCGTGCATTAAAAGTCTAGAAAGAGAGAGCATCGTGCATGGTTCAAACTGTGGTTTGCCTCATGTTATTGATTTTGTGTTTGTTTTATTCTTTCCATGATGTATTTTGAGAGGAGGGAAAAATGAGGTAAATGATTAGTTTGTCTGAATTTTTGTTCATCAGTTCAATAATAAAAATGCTAGTAGTTTGTGTTTAAAAAAAAACAATACACTTACTGCAGCACCAAGATACAGGTTGTAGCCAAATTTCAGGAAAAAAATATATTCAGATTTCTGCATATCGAGAATTTGGTGAAACGCACCTTGAGTTTATTTACTCAACTAATCCACGAGAATTTGTGATATGAACACTCTTGGCAGAGGTCCATTGACTCCATCACCATCATCAGCAACATTAGAAATGGAGGGAGGTGAAAACCAAAATGCTTTCAACTTTTTGGCTGGGAATGATAATTCTTCTTTTTGAGTATATCCAAAATACAGGTAAAATCTTGCTAATGAGTCAATCCCACGCCCATCCATCTAGTTCATCACAGAATACAAACACAACTTCAACATTAGTTACAGTAAAGAATTGATTGTTGACTCAACCAACATCAAGCAGCTTTTTTTATTTAACAATGTTGACTCAACTTAATTAGTATGCATTGTACAATAGAAGTAGAAGGCATTGTACAAATGAAGTAGAGTACATTGTACAAATGAAGTAGAGTACATTGTACAAATGAAGTAGAGTACTATTACAACTTCAACCATAATTATGTTCTACAGCCCAGCATTAGAAATTGAATAAAGAACCTTTGTTCACCTTTACCTAAAATACTAGCCTTTGTGTCCTCTCCACTTGATTTCTACTTTGGAATCATATTATTGTTAAACCATTTAATCACCCAAAAGCTTAAGCTGATGGGTTAAGATAAATTTTATATTGTATCACCTAGAATTCACTTCACTTTTGAACATAAGGACCTCCTCAACTATCTACTCACTTTTGAACATACAACCTTGATAGAACACAGATGTGGTGTTTCTATTATATTGATATTTGAAACTCAATGTTACAATAAAAAGAAAATTACATAGAAATTACAAACAACAAACAAAGAAACCCTCCTACTCCAAAACACAAATAAACAAAATTAAAAATACTACAATTAAAACCAGAAAAGGATCATGAGCCTTCTGCTTCCCCTATCTCTCATGGAGTATTGCAGGCCCTTCCTTTTACTAAAAACTGCCTGCCCTTTCCCATCTCCCTCTCGTTCATTTAACTTCCTGTTTTAGATAACTGTCATCTTTTTTAAGTAACTATTGTTGGTTCCTAAAGTGCCTTATTTTTCTTTCTTCTATTATAAGTAAATAACAATGGTGGCCTAACAGACCTCCTAAACTATTCACTCTAGACCATGTTAAATCACCAATTCATCCAAAAACTTATGAGGTAAATGTAATATTATATCTTCTAACCATTGTCAACTTAAATTTGCTTTTGACCATAAGCAGTGGGTTTGCTGAAATTGAATGATGAATCCATAAAATAAAAATGAAGTTGAAAGTAGAAAAAATGGAAGGAAGAAAAATACCCCAAAAGTTCTAAAAGCAATATGATCATAACAAATAATGGAAGGAAAAATTTTGGCCGGTGGGGAGAAAAGGGAAGACATGGGGTTCGGTTTACAGGGATTTTTCTTAATAATTGCTGGAAGAACAAAGAGGTTTGTGAGGAGATTTAAGGGTAACCACAAGAATGGCAGAATGCTAAATCCCAAAAGACTAAATGGTCAATCGAATGTTTTAGGCAGTTTGATCTTTAGCTGTTTTCTTGCTACTTTATGGAAATGTTGTAGAAAGAGTAGAACGATGACATAGTTCACTTTGTTTCTCTACGTACAAAATAACCATTGACTTAAATCAAAGACATTGCACCACAAATGACCATTAGAAAACAATATACAATAGAAAGTATAAAAAATATGCAGAAATTGAAAATGAAATTGGAAGTAGAAAAAAAAATGGAAGGAAGAAAAATACCCCCAAAGTTCCAAGTGCAATATGATCATAACCAATTTGTATCACCATGAAAAGATCGAACAAGCTCCAAAATGGATTTTACAGTGCGATTCCAACTCACATAAGCAGTCTCTAGGAATGCCAAACCGTTTCTAAGAAAGGATCATCACAACCCATAACTTTAAATTCTTCAAAACAATGCAATGAAATCAGAGCAGAAAAAAAACAGAACAACTCTAACCAACGATAACTGCAAAATAAACCTTATGGAAATGTTATAGAAAGAGTAGAACGATGACATGGTTCACTTTGTTTTTCTATTTACAAAATAACCAATGATTTAAAGGAAAGAATTTGCACCACAAATGACCATTAGAAAGCAATATACATAAAAAAGAATAAAAAATACGCAGAAATTGAAAATGAAAGTGAAAGTAGAAAACAAACTGAAGGAAGAAAAATACTCCAAAAGTTACAAATGCATTACGATTCGGAAAAATTTGTATCAACATGAACTGATCGAATAAGCTCCAAAATGGGTTTTGCAGTGGAGAGTGGGAAAAATTCTCGCCGGTGGGAAGAGAAGGGAAGACATGGGGTTCAGTTTACACAGATTTTTCTTAATGATTGTTGGAAGAACAAAGAGATTGTGAGGAGATTTAAGGGCAACGACAACAATGACAGAATGTTAAATCTCGAAAGACTAAATGGCCAATTGAGTCTTTAAGCCAGTTCGATCTGCCTGTTAGCTGGTTTCTTGCTTCTTTATGGAAATGGGGTAGAAAGAGTAGAATGATGATATAGTTAACTTTGTTTTTCTCTTTACAAAGTAGCCAATGACTTAAAAGAAAGACATTGCACAACTTGTGACCATTAGAAAATAATATACATAAGAAAGAATAAAAAATAAGCAGAAATTGAAAATGAAATTGGAAGTAGAAAAGAAATGGAAGAAAAATACCCCAAAACTTCAAAATGCAATATGATCATAACAAATTTGTATCATCATGAACAGATCGACCAAACTCCAAAACAGATTTTGCAGTGGGCTTCCGACTCAAATAAACAGCCTCCATGCTCACCAAAACGTTCCTAAGAAAGGATTCAGCTCCCTACCAACATGCATCACATCCCATAACTTTAATTTCTTCAGAAACAACGTAGTTAACTGAAGGTAAAAAAATCAGAACAAGAACACTAACCAACTTCTTAGGAATCAGCTCCCTACCTCCGAATGCGTCGGGTTCGTTCAGGATCAAAAGTTGCGTAGGGAAATCTTCACTCTTGGCTGAAGCAACAATAGCATGTAGAAAGTAGAAGAGTAAAGCTGGTTAGATCAGAATGCATCGGGTTCCTTCGGTATCAGAATTTGCGTAGGAAACTCTTCCCTCTTGGTTGAAGCAACAATTTCCAATAGAAAGTAGAAGAGTTAAACCAGTTAGATAAGAATGCGTCGGGTTCCTTCAGAATCAATACTTGCGTAGGAAACTCTTAACTCTTGGAGGAAGCAAAAATAACATGTAGAAACTCAAAAAGTTAAGTCGGTTAGGTCAAAATGCGTCGAGTTCCTTCGGAATCAGAATTTTCGTAAGGAACTCTTCACTCTTGGTCGAAGTAGGAATAGCCCGTTGGAAATAGATGAGTTAACACTTCAAAAATACTTCCTATAAAAAGTTATTATATATAGGGACAATCTTCCTTTGTGTTTGGACTGCACCCATGCATTTATAGCACAGGAGCATTCCTTTAGATCACATCGTATCCTTTAGAGATCGCAGTTTGCTACCTTGATTTTCAACTTTTGTCGAGCCCTTTAGAGTTAGTTTGGTTTGAAATAGAGATTGTTGTCTTATGCGATCAAGGTTGTGAAATATCTCACTAGATTTTTTTTAATGGAACATTTGATTAGAGAGTAAGGGTTTTGAGAGGTCTTGGGAGGAGATTGAGACCATTGCTGGTTTAAGGCATTTGTTAGTTAAAAACATTACTTTATCCCGTATATCTAAGACAAGCCAAGCTTATTTTCTTCTTAAAACATACTATAATTAGTCAAACAAAAAAATGTTAATAGTCAAATACATTTTTTATTTGACAATTAATTGTGTTAATTACAACAATAACTATAAAAATTGGTTATCATCCTGTTTTGTTTAAAAATCAAATCAAGAGTTTAACTAAATGGAATGCACTACAATGATGATTCTGCTATTATCAGTAATACACAAACCTTGCATATTGAGTGATGAGGATCTCGAAGATTGACCAGTAGATTATCACTTTCAAAATCAAAGTGCACAATATTCTTTCTGTGCAGGTGTTCCATTCTAAAAGCCGCATCCATAGCAATCAAGAGGCGCTTCCACTTTTCAAGACTCCTGCATCAATTGTATTTATGCTTAATCTAAGGGTGAAGATACATTATACTGCAACTAACTTCTAACAAATTAAATTAAACGTATGAAAAATGAGAACAATTGTTACTTTTCATTCTTCAACAAAGCATTTTTGAGCGAACCATTGGCCATATATTCTGTTACTGTGGCCACAGATCTCCCAGGCCCATCAAGCACGACACCATAAAAAGTACCACATTTGGGTGGTGCAAATCAGCAAACTTAATTGCTTCATTCTAAAAATCTTCTCACTGGTACAATATAAAACAACAAAAAGGACTTGAGTCAAGGAACAAAAAGAAAAATACACGAATAACAAAAGAAAAGAAAAGCCAGTTGCTTAAAATGAACAACCTTGCGATCTTGTTTAGAAGGTTTCCCAGCAAAACACCTATCATTGATTCGTTTTATAGCAACATCAGTCCCCTCCATTTTCCATGGTAAAAAGTGCCAAAGGTGCCGGACCCCAATTCTCTTAATTCTTCAAGGTCACTATTCTTTATTACCCGAAGGAAAGAAGAAAAAGAAAAAAAAAGATGTTCGGATGGACAATTTAAACATAAAGTGCAACCTTAAGGTTAAAAATGGAAAACTAAGTATTACCTGCAAGCGGCCAAGGCCTTTTGACATTGGAAAACCAGGATTTGCTTTACCTGAAAGTCTTGTCCTGCCATCGTGGGCAAACATGAAACAAGAATAATTATGGCAAAAAACGTGACATATTCCCGTTGAATAGCCAAATGAATGATGTGTATGTTGCATCTTGTTTTGGAGAATGTTCAGCATTGTATTGGTGTCTTATTTACACTTTGTATAAATCAGTCAGATGTCTTGAATGGTGCTTTTGCATTGCTTTGTTTGCATTCCACTCTCAGATAATGGAAGACAATAAAAATAATCCTCTTGTTTTACTTGTGTTTTAGTATGCTTCCTTTTATCCATTGTTTGGAACTTTCCTTCAAATGGTTGAGCTTCTGGTGTCAAAGTACCATCACATTTGTTGTAATTTATTGAGCTCTTTAGTTATTTTATTACTCTAGTTGAATGGCATAACTTTCGTTTAAATATACATTCAAATCTAATCTTACTTTAACCACTAGTATATGTATGTATACGTGTAAACAAAATCTTGTAATATTGTGTTATCTTATTAACTATGTTGTGAAGTTTATGTAACATTTCACTTGATTGTACTTTTTTTTAAAATAGGACATTTTTTTCATAATTTTTCAAACACAACTAATATCTACTTGGACTCCTTGTACTCCTTGTAAATGGAGTGTATTCTTGATTAACTTAAACACTTAAATTTTTTTACCACACATATCAATTACTAAAATTTCATAATATCAAAATTCAACATATCCATAAGTTAAAAAACATATTTTGTAATAATACTCGAAATTTGGGATGGGTAGTCTGGGTTGTTAGTGTTGTCAGTGTTAGAATACCCCTAGTGGTTTGTGTCAAAAAAGTCTCCTTTTAAAAGTTGAAAGATGCCCTTAAACTTTCGAAAACGGTTCAAAAATACCATTGTCTTTGGTTTTAGATGAAAGCCGCTAAAGTTTTGTTTAAAAAATAATCATCAACTATTGAAAAGTTCTGTTTAAAAAATATTGATGAATTATTGAAAGTTCCATAAATATCCTTTTAAGCTTAAAAAAAATTTAAAAATATGTTCATCGATCCAATTCATACACCTATTTCTTTACACTTATAATAAAAAGCCCATAGAAAGTAGAGAACTTTTCACTCTTGCCTGAAGCTACAATAGCCCGTAGAAAGTAGGAGAGTTAAGCTTGTTAGGTTAGAATGCGTCGGGTTCGTTTGGGATCAAAACTTGCATCAGAACTCTTCACTCACGGTCGAAGCTACAATAGCTGGTAGAAAGTAGGAGAGGTAAGCCTATTAAGTCATAATGCATTGGGTTCTTTCAGGATCAAACTTTCGTAGGAAACTCTTCACTCTCGACCGAAGCCACAATAACTTGTAGAAAGTAGGAAAGATAAGTTGGTCAGGTCAAAATGCGTCGGGTTCCTTCCGTATTAGTATTTGCGTAGGGAACTCTTCACTCTTGGTGAAAGCAACAATTTCCTGTAGAAAGAAGGTGAGTTGAAGCGATTAGATCATAATGCGATGGGTTCCTTCGGGATCAATACTTGCGTAGGGAACTCTTAACTCTTGGTGGAAGCAAAAATAGCCCGTAGAAAGTCGAAGATTTAAGCCAATTAGTTTAGAATGTGTCGAGTTCCTTCGGGTTCAAAATTTTCGTAGGGAACTCTTCACTCTTGGTCGAAGCAACAATGGCCGGTTGAAAGTAGAAGAGTTAAGCCAGTTAGGTCAGAATGCATGTTTGGTTCTTTAGATATCCGAACTTGCACAGGGAAATCTTCACTCATGGTCGAAGCAACAATAACCTGTAGAAAGT
The DNA here is from genome assembly GCF_000004075.3 of Cucumis sativus. Lineage (NCBI taxonomy): Eukaryota > Viridiplantae > Streptophyta > Magnoliopsida > Cucurbitales > Cucurbitaceae > Cucumis > Cucumis sativus. Next base: position 41,896 of record NW_022279529.1, on the reverse strand, counting down.
AGGAGAGTTAAGCTGGTTAGGTCAGAATGTGTCGGCTTTCTTTGGGATCAGAACTTGTGTCGGGAACTCTTCACTCTCGATTGAAGCCACAATAGCTCGTAGAAAGTAGGAGAATTAAGCCGGTTAGGTTAAAATGCATCGGGTTCTTTGGGATCATAACTTCTTCGACAACTCTTCACTCTCGGCCGAAGCCACAATAGCCCGTAGAAAGTACGGTAGTTAAGCCATTTATGTTAGAATGCATCGGGTTCCTCGAGAATCAGAACTTGCGTAGGAAACTCTTAACTCTTAGCCAAAGCAACAATAACGCATAGAAAGTCGGGGAGTTAAGCCGGTTAGGTCGGTATGCATCGGTTTCTTCGGAATCAAAATTTGCTTAGGGAACTCTTCACTTTTGGCTGAAGCAACAATAGCCCGTAGAAAGTAGGAGAGTTAAGCTGGTTAGGTCAGAATGCGTCGGGTTCACTTCGTATCAAAATTTTCGTAGGGAACTCTTCCCTCCTGGCCAAAGAAATAATTTCATATAGAAAGTAGGAGAGTTAAAGCGGTTAGATCAGAATGTGTCGGGTTCCTTCGGGATCCATACTTGCGTAAGGAACCCTTAACTCTTGGCTGAAGCAAAAAGAGCCTGTACAAAGTCGGATAGTTAAGCCAATTAGGTCAGAAATGCGTCGATTTCCTTCAGGATCAAAATTTTCGTAGGGAACTCTTCACTCTTGGTTGAAGCTTCAATAACCCGTTGGAAGTAAAAGAGTTAAGCCAGTTAGGTGAGAATGCGTTTAGATCTTTCAATATAAGAACTTGCGTAGGGAAATCTTCACTTATGGTCGACGCAACAATAGCCCGTAGGAAGTAGGAGAATTAACTCGGATAGGTCAGACTGCATCGAGTTCCTTTGGGATCAGAACTTGTGTCAGGAACTCTTCACTCTCAGTTGAAGCCACAATAGCCCATAGAAAGTAGGAGAGTTAAGCCGAATATGTTAAAAGGCATCGGGTTCCTTCCTGACCAGAAATTTCATGGAACTTTTCACTCTCGGCTAAAGCCACAATAGCCTGTAGAAAGTAGGAGAGTTAAGCCAGTTAGGTCAAAATGCATTTGGTTCCTTCGATATTAGAACTTGCATAGGGAACTCTTAACTCTTGGTCGAAGCAACAATAGCCCATAAAAAGGTTGAGAGTTAAGCCGGTTAGGTCGGAATGCGTCGGGTTCCTTCAGGATCAAAATTTGCGTAGGGAATGCTTTCTTGGCCGAAGCAACAATAACTTGTAGAAAGTAGGAGAGTTAAGCTGGTTAGGTCAAAATGTGTCAGGTTCCTTCAATATCAGAATTTCCATAGGGAACTCTTCCCTCTTGGCCGAAGCAATACTATAGAAAGTAGGAGAGTTAAAGTGGTTAAATCATAATTCATTGGGTTCCATCGGGACCAATACTTTCGTAGGGAACTCTTAACTCTTGGTGGAAGCAAAAATAGCCTGTAGAAAGTAAGAGAATTAAGACGGTTAGGTCAGAATGCATCGAGTTCCTTTGAAATCAGAATTTTCGTAGGGAACTCTTTACTATTGGCCGAAGCAACAATAGCTCGTTGGAAGTAGAAAAGTTAAGCCAGTTGGGTCAGAATGCATTTGGTTCTTTCGATATCAGAACTTGCATAGGAAAATCTTCACTCATGGTGAAAGCAATAATACTCGTAGAAAGTAATAGAGTTAAGCTGGTTAGGTTAGAATGCATCGAGTTCCTTTGGTATCATAACTTGTGTCAGGAACTCTTCCCTCTTAGCTGAAGCCACAATAGCCCATAGAAAGTATGAGAGCTAAGCAAAATAGGTTAAAATGCGTCGGGTTCCTTCCAGATCAGAACTTGTGTTGGGAACTTTTCACCCTCGGTTGAAGCCACAATAGACCATAGAAAGTAGGAGAGTTAAGCCGAATAGGTTAAAATGCATCTAGTTCCCTCGAGATCAGTACTTTCATCAACAACTCTTCACTCTTGACTAAACCCACAATAGCCCGTAGAAAGTAGGAGAGTTAAATCGGTTAGGTCAGAATGCGTCGGGTTCCTTTAGGATCAGAACTTGCTTAGAGAACTCTTCACTCTTGGTCGAAGCCACAATAGCCCGTAGAAAGTAGGGGAGTTAAGACGGTTGGGTCAGAATGCATCGGGTTCCTTCAGAATAAGAACTTGCATATAGAACTCTTAACTCTTGGTCGAGGCAACAATAGGTCGTTGGAAGTAGAAGAGTTAAGCTAGTTCGGTCAAAATGCATTCGGTTCTTTCGATATTAGAACTTGCGTAGGAAAATCTTCACTCATGGTCGAAGCAACAATAGCCCATAAAAAGTAGAAGAGTTAAGCATATTAGGTCAGAATGTATAGAGTTCCTTTGAGATCAGAACTTGTGTCCGGAACTCTTCACTCACGGCCGAAGCCACAATAGCCCATAAAAAGTAAGAGAGTTAAGCCGATCAGGTTAGAATGCGTCTGGTTCCTTCGTGATCAGAACTTGTTGGTGAACTCTTCACTCTCGACCAAGCAACAATAGCCTGTAGAATGTAGGAGAATTAAGTCGGATAGCTTAGAGTGCGTAGGGTTCCGTCCGGATCAAAACTTTCATAATGAAATCTTCACTTATGGTCGAAGCAACAATAACATGTAGAAAGTAGGAGAGTTAAGCCGATTAGGTTAGAATGCGTCGAGTTGCTTTGGGATTAGAACTTGTGTGAGGAACTCTTCACTCTCGGCCGAAGCCACAATAGCCCGTAGAAAGTAAAAGAGTTAAGCTGGTTTGATTAAAATGAATCGGGTTCTTTTAGAATCAGAACTTGTTCGTGAACTCTTCACTCTCGGATGAACCTACAGTAGCCCGTAAAATGTAGGAGAGTTAAGCCGAAAAGCTCAAAGTGTGTCAGGTTCCTTCCGAATCAGAACTTTTATCGGGAACTCTTCACTCTCGGCTAAAGCCACAATACCCCATAGAAAGTACGAGAGTTAAGTCGGTTAGGCAAAAATGCATCGGGTTCCTTCGTGATCAAAACTAGCGTAGAGAACTTTTCACTCTTTGGTCGAAGCCATAATAACCCGTAGCATGTAGGAGAGTTAAGCTGGTTAGTTCAGAATGTGTTGGGTTCCTTCGAGATCAGAACTTGTGTGGAGAACTCTTCAATCTTTGTCGAAGCCATAATAACCCATAGAAAGTAGGAGAGTTAAATCGATTAGGTCAGAGTGCATCGGGTTCCTTCGAGACATGAACGTGCATTAGGTACTCTTCACTCTTGGATGAAGCAATAACAGCCCAAAAATTTCAAAAAGTGTGAAAAAAGATCTTTCAAGGCTCAAAATGGCAACCATGGCTGTATGTAAAACTAACTTAGTTTGTAGCAACCTAAAGGGTGTTCAAAAAATGTTTAGTATCACTCGAACTTTAAAAACGACCTAATAATGCTTTAGTGTTACTTCATAACTCATAACCTACCAAAAAGTTCAAAAAATGTAGAAAAAGCACTTCAAAATCCAAAATGGCAACCAAGTGTGTAAGTGCAACAAACTTAGTCTCAACTTTAAAATTAGTGCGAGTTGGGAAAGGTATTAACTCAAGCATGATGTAAAAACTTGAAACGACTTAAATATTTATTCACCATCACATAAAAACAGTAATTAAATATAGATAACATGTGTAAATAAAGGGAGAATCACCTTTCTAGCAGTAGCTTTAGAGTAAGACCAAACACCATCCTCCTACTTGTAAATCTGCTCGATTGTCTACTTTGTTCTACACTCGTCATTTCACCGTCTCAGGCCATCCATTGAATTGGCCACCCAGCCTTGGCATACAAGAGTATGTCTCAGCCTGTTAACAAATACCACTAAAACTAAGCAAGACGAAGAAAAAAGTTTTCAAAAAATTACCTAACTTTTAGGTCTTCGTGTGACCTGTTTAAGTACTTCTGTTTTCTCCTTCAACTCTTTGACAGATTGCTGAAATTATGTGTTTCTGCAATGTTTACCAGAACATGAAAGATTCATTACGAAAATAAATACCATGAATACAAACCATGAAGAAATAGTAAAACAGTCAATACAAGAAGAAAAAAGTTCACTTGAAAACGACCTAAAACAGTATCACTTGAACAAAAGTGTGTCTAAGTATCACTTGAACTTTCAAAAACGACCTAAAACAGCTTACGTGTAGGTTCGTAACTCATAACCTACGAAAAAAGTTCCAATAGTGTGAAAAAAGCACTACAAGACCCAAAATGGCTACCAAGTGTGTAAGTGTAACAAACTTAGTTCAAACCAACCTAAAACGTGCTCAAAACGTGTCTAGGTATTACTTGAGTTTTCAAAAACGACCTAGCAAATCCTAAATGTAGGTTCGTAACTCATAATCTACCAAAAAGGTTGAAAAAAGCATTTCAAGACCAAAAATGACAACCAAGTGCAACAAACTCAATCTAACTAACCTAAAATGTATTCAAAACATGTTGAGCCAACAAAGATACACACCAGCAAACTTTTGAACATAGGACCCTCCTAAACTACTCACTTTTGAACATAGGACTTCCTCAACTATCTACTCACTTCTGAACATACAACCTTGATAGAACACTTATGTACTGTTTCTATTATATTGATATTTGAGACTTAAAGTTGCAATAGAAAGAAAATTACAGAGAAATTACAAACAACAAGCAAAGAAACCCTCCTAATCCAAAACATAAATAAACACAATTCAAAATACTACAATTAAAACCAGAACAATTCTGGCAGGCCCTTCCTTTTACTAAAAACTGCCTGCCCTTTCCCATCTCCCTCTCATCCATTTTAACTTCCTGTTTTAGATAACTGTCATCCTTTTGAATAAGTAACTGTGTTGATTACTAACGTGCCTTACTTTCCTTTCTTCTATTATAAGTAAAATAACAATGGTGGTCTAACAGACCGCCTAAACTATCCACTCTAGAGCATGTTAAATCACCAATTCATCCAAAAACTAATGACGTAAATGTAATATTATATCTTCAACGTAAATGTAAATGTAAACTAATGACACTACAAGTGATTTTGAAACTAAGACATTGAAGCAGTCTGTTAGGAAGGGTGATGGAACCAGCAAGAGTGGGGGAGTTCTTTAAAACAATCAGAGGTCAAGAGAAAGAAGGGATCAGCTAAATCTATTTCTGGAAAAAACGTGAAAAAGATTGTCAGGTGATGATGATAAAAAGGAAACCACACCCGTGCTGAAACCAGCCTCCAAAAATTGGAAGTAAATCAAAGGATCAAGGCACTCTTGAAATTGGAAGTAAACTTGGTAGCACAGGGAATACGGGGGGTTCGGCTTACAGGGATTTTTCTTAATGATTGTTGGAAGAACAAAGAGATTGTGAGGAGATTTAAGGGTAACGACACAAATGCAGAATGTTAAATCCAAAAAGGCAAAATGGCCAATTGAATATTTAAGGAAGTTTGATCTGCCTGCTAGCTGTTTTCTTTCTTCTTTATGGAAATGCTGCAGAAAGAGTACAACGATGAATTAGTGCATATTGTGTTTCTCTTTACAAAGTAACCAATGACTTACAAGAAAGACACCATACAACAAATGACCATTGGAAAACAATATACATATGAAAAACTAAAAAATTGCAGAAATTGAAAATGAAACTGGAAGTAGAAAAAGAAATGGAAGAAAAATACCCTAAAAGTTGCAAGTGCAATAGGATCATAACAGATTGGTATCATCACGAACAGATCGAACAAACTCCAAAACAGATTTTGTAGTGGGCGTCCAACTAAAATAAACAGCATCCATGCTCGCCAAAACGTTCCTAAGAAGTGACACCATTTCACAACAAGTAGCCAATGACTTAAAAGAAAGATATTGCACAACAAGTGACCATTAGAAAATAATAAACAAAAGAAAGAATAAAAAGATAAGCGGAAATTGGAAGAAGAAAAGAAATGGAAGAAAAATACCCCAAAACTTCAAAATGCAGTATGATCATAACAAATTTGTATCATCATGGACAGATCGAACAAACTCCAAAACAGATTTTGCAGCGGGCTTCCGACTCAGATAAACCGCCTCCATGCTCCCCAAAACGTTCCCAAGAAAGGATTCAGCTCCCTACAAAAAACAATGTAACTAACTCAAGGTAAAAAAAAAAAAAAAACAGAACAAGAACACTAACCAACTTTTAAGGAATCAGCTCCCTGCCAACATGCATCACATCCCATAACTTTAATTTCTTCAAATACAAAGGATTTAACTCAAAGTAAAAAAAAAACAGAACACGAACTCTAACCAACAAAAATAGAAAAACCAACCTTAACCCTTGATCCTTGCCGTCGATCGGGAGGTTCAGCACTGGACATGATCGAGAACATTCGGTTCCCAGCCACAGGTTTGGCCATCGACAAAGATTTTCAGAGGGAAATGAAATTTTTGGAAATGGGTAGTGAACAAAAGTAAGGCTGAAATGATTTTGTTTGGAGAGTGGGCAAAATTCTGGCGAGTGAGGAGAAAAGGGAATACGTGGGGTTCGGTTTACAGGAATTTTTCTTAACGATTGTTTGAAGAACAAAGAGATGTGAGGAGATTTAAGGGTAATGACACAAATGCAGAATGTTAAATCCAAAAAGGCGAAATGGCCAATTGAATATTTAAGGAAGTTTGATCTGCCTGCTAGCTGTTTTCTTGCTTCTTTATGGAAATGTTGCAGAAAGAGTAGAACGATGACATAGTGCATAATGTGTTTCTCTTTACAAAGTAACCAATGACTTACAAGAAAGACACCACAACAACAAATGACCATTGGAAAACAATATACATATGAAAAACTAAAAAATTTGCAGAAATTGAAAATGAAACTGGAAGTAGAAAAGAAATGGAAGAAAAATACCCTAAAAGTTGCAAGTGCAATAGGATCATAACAGATAGGTATCATCACGAACAGATCGAACAAACTCCAAAACAGATTTTGCAGTGGGCGTCCAACTAAAATAAACAGCATCCATGCTCGCCAAAACGTTCCTAAGAAGTGACACCATTTCACAACAAGTAGCCAATGATTTAAAAGAAAGCTATTGCACAACAAGTGACCATTAGAAAATAATATACAGAAGAAAGAATAAAAAGATAGGCAGAAATTGGAAGAAGAAAAGAAATGGAAGAAAAATACCCCAAAACTTCAAAATGCAGTATGATCATAACAAATTTGTATCATCATGGACAGATCGAACAAGCTCCAAAACAGATTTTGCAGCAGGCTTCCAACTCAAATAAACAGCCTCCATGCTCCCCAAAACGTTCCTAAGAAAGGATTCAGCTCCCTACCAATAAATTTTAAAAGTATATGTAAATTTTAGATATTAAGTAAAAAAGAGAATATGTAAGTTGAATTTTAATCGGTAAGAATATGGATGTCTAGAAACAAATTTTTAATTTTTTAAAAGTTGATTGATAATTATTTGATTTCTTTAAATTCAAACAACAACATAAAATTCGATAAGAGAAGGTTGTCACATGCTTGAGTATGTGTTGAATCAAATATGGACTCTCGGGCAAGGGTGTATCTTGGCCATATAATTTCGGGCAAGGGTGTAGAGGTTGATCCCGAGAAAATTAGATCTATCAAAGAATGGCCCGTGCCCACTAATGTCCGTGAAGTTCGTGGGTTTCTTGGTTGACAGGATATTATCGAAGATTTGTAATGAATTATGGAAGTGTGGCTGCTCCTTTGACTCAACTATTGAAGAAAGGAGCATATGAATGGACTGTTGCAGCTGCTGAAGCTTTTGAGAATTTAAAGATGGCTACGATGACTCTCCCAAACTTAACACTGCCAAATTTTTCCTTACCATTTGAAATAGAGACCGATGCTTCTGGATACGGGGTAGGTGCTGTCTTAATTCAAAATCATCGGCCAATTGCTTATTTTGAGCCAGACATTAGCTATGAGGGATCGTGCTAAACCAGTTTATGAACGGGAATTAATGGCTGTAGTTTTGGCTGTGCAACGCTGTAGACCTTAATCTTTTGGGCAAGAGAGTTTGTAGTGAAAACTGATCAACGATCATTGAAACTTTTATTGGAACAAAGGGTTATCCAACCTCAACATCAGAGGTGGATTGCTAAGCTTCTTGGCTACAATTTTGATGTCGTGTATAAACCGGGACTAGAAAACAAAGCAGCAGATGCCTTGTCTCGTGTCCCTCCTACTGCCCAACTTAATCAACTTACTGTTAAGATCAGTTAAAATTGGCAGTCCCCAACACTGAAGTTGACCCTAAATTAGTCCCAGAAATTAATGGGATGGATCTGAATTTCTTGTTCAATGATGAAGATATTCTCCCTATTAAAATTCCCCTGGATTTGCCTAAAGATTTAGTGTCTATAGTCGGTGATTGTGGAATCATTTTGGCTTAAATTAGATGTGCAACTGCCTTTTCCTCCTCCCAGTCATTATTAAGGTTGTCTTCTGGAACACTAAGGGTTTGAACGACTCCTCTAAACGTGCAGCACTTAAAAAATTCATCAACAACTGTAGTCATGATTCAAGAATCTAAGAAGGACACCTTGAACCCGACTTTTATAAAATCACTGTGGAGTTCTAAGGATATTGGCTGGGATTATGTGGCTTCTGTTGGATCTTCTTGGGGAATTCTTACCATGTGGGACAGCAGTAAAATATATGTAACAGAGGTCATTAAAAGACGCCTCTCTTAGTCAATCAAATGCCTCACTTTGTGCAAAAAGGTTTGTTGGATCACAAATGTCTATGGCCCTTGTGGTTGCAGAGAAAGGAAATTGGTTTGGCCCGAATTGTCTTCCTTGGCTGATTGTTCGGCCGTGGCCTGGTGCATAGGTGGGGATTTTAATATCACTCGTTGGGCCCGGGAAAGATTTCCTTTTGGCAGAAGTACTAGAGGAATGTCATTATTCAATAAGTTTATTCACATGGTTTCTCTCATGGAAATTCCATTGCATAAATGGAAGGTTCACTTGGTCTAGAGACGGTAATTCTCCTTGAAGATCATTATTAGACAGATTCTTCATAAATCAGATGTGGGATGTTTGTTTTGAAAATTCTCGGGTTTCTCAAAAAGCACGCATCTTCTCGGATCACTTTCCTTTATTCTTGGAGGCTGGTTCTTTTCTTTGGGGTCCCTCTCCTTTTCGGTTTTGTAACAGCTGGTTGGTGTCCAGTGATTCTAATCAGATTATTATTGAAACAGTGAGCAACTCTAACTTCCAGGGATGGGTTGGTTTCATTCTTCATGAGCAGTTGAGATCAGCTAAATTGGCAGTAAAAGCTTGGAATATTGCTGCGCAAGCTAAGGTAAAAAAAAAAACAGAGAAATCCTTGATGTCAAAATTAGAAAAATATGATTCTGTGGCTGAGTTGATTGGATTAAATCAAGAAGAGTTGAATTCTAGAGCTGCTTTGCAAGCGGAATTACTTAGTATTTATCAAAATGAAGAGCGTAATTTTATTCAGAAGAGTAAACTCAATTGGCTTTCTTTGGGTGATGAGAATACGGGCTTCTTCCACCGCTTTCTAAATGCGAAAAAAAGAAGGAACCTCATAACTGAATTAAAAAATGATGATGGGGTTGTCTCGACTTCATTCCGCGACATTGAAAGGCTTGTGCTGGAATTTTTTGAGTCACTTTATACCAGAATTCCGGGGGACAGATTCATCCCTATTAACAGTAATTGGTCTTGTGTTTCCTCAATTCAGAATGAGGCTCTTGTTACCCAATTTTCAGTGGAGGAGATCTTTAAGGCATTAAAGGCACTTGGCAACAATAAAGCTCCGAGCCCGGATGGCTTCACAGTGAAGTTCCTAATCACCCAATGGTCTATTTTCAAGGATATCTTCAAATCACTAATGTCTGATTTCCACAGAAATGGAAGATTGGATGCTTGCATCCAAGAAAACTTCATTTGTTTAGTGCAGAAAAAAGAGAATGTGACTTTAGTCAAGGATTTCCGTCCAATCAGCCTTACTACGTTAGCATACAAGGTTGTTGCAAAGGTTTTATCTGAACGTCTAAAACAAGTTATGGATGCAATTATAAGCCCCACTCAAAGCGCCTTTATTGAAGGTAGGCAAATTCTTGACCCAATATTAATTGCTAACGAGGCCGTGGAAGATTATAGGGCAAAACGGAAAAAAGGATGAATTTTAAAACTTGACTTGGAAAAAACCTTCGATAGGGTGAATTGGAACTTTTTAGACAAAAATTTATCTTTGAAAAAGTTTAGTTCAAAATGGATATCATGGATAATGGGCTGCCTAAAAAATCCAAAGTATTCAGTCTTCATCAATGGTAAGCCTAGAGGCCGGATAACAGCATCTAGAGGTATCCGCCAAGGGGACCCCCTCTCCCCCTTTTTATTCCTCCTAGTAAGTGAGGTTTTAGGAGAAATCATAAACAAGCTTCATATTAACAGCCAGTTTGAAGGTTTCCTTGTTGGCAAAGACTTGATCCACCTCCCTTTGCTTCAATTTGTCGATGATACTCTTCTCTTTTTATTCCAGCTTCCGATTATATATTTAGGTCTCCCTTTGGGAGGCTACCCTCGACAAAAGTCTTTTTGGCAACCAGTCATTGATCGAATTCACAAGAAACTTGAAAGGTGGAAAAGATATAACATCTCTAGAGGCGGAAGACAAACCTTATGCAACTCAGTTCTGGTTAGCCTTCCTACATACTACCTACTTTATTTTCTGTACCTGAAAATGTGGCTGCCTTCTTTGTTAAAGTGAGTTTTTGGAGTGAAGGAAAAGGTCTGCAATACTCCTTGAAAGACAGGGGAAGCAGAAGTTTGGTGTTCTATATTCTGGTTTGCTTATTAGTATTTTGTTGTTCGGAATTTTGGATTAGGAGGTTTTCTTTGTTTGATGTTTGTGAATTATATGTAACGTGACTCCTTTTCTGAGGTTCACGGTTTGCTTATGTTGTAAGTTGTGTTTGAATTGTCAATATAATAGAAACACTACATCAGTGTTCTATCATGATGTCATCCTTGGAATGCAATGGCTGCACACGTTGGGGTAACTGAAGTGGATTGGCGGAAACTCACTTTAACTTTCATACAAAATGAAAAGAATGTTGTTATAAGGGGTGACCCGAGTTTGACAAAGACTAGAGTGAGTCTGTAACACATGATGGAGACATGGACACCATCTGATTACGGTTTCTTGACCAAATGTCGAGCTATGGAGGGAGGAATGACATTTACCGAACTATATGGAAGGAAAGATGGGAAGTGCTTGTTAGTTGGAAAGGAATACCACCTCATGAGGCTACATGGGAGAATTGTGATGATGTTACACAAAAGCTTCCTCATTTCCCACCTTGTGAACAAGGTGTCTTTGGAGAGGGAGAGTAATGATAGACCACCAATTGCAATACAATATAGCAGAAGAAAGACAAGTGGAATTGCACGTGCACAGGTGATGGAATTGGAGGAAGTGGAAACCACCTTAGTGGGGACAACAGTTAGTTACAGGGGGAGGTTAAAAGGGAGAGATGGAAGGAAAGATGGGGGTTGGTTAATCAGTTTCTGGAAGTGGAGGGGCTGTATTTTCTGGAGAGCAGAATTACAGAAGTTGTTCAGTTACTTTAATCTTAGAAAGTGTTTTCCATTATCGTAAACTACTTTTGATGTTTGAATGTTTTATTTTGTACTTGGTTATTGTCTGTAATAGTACTTATTTGTTCTGTGTTTTCAAGACTGGTTTGAGTATTGTATTCTGTAATAGTTTGGTTGCTTAATGAACAAATAAGAACCATTACTTGGTGTTCTATCAGCTTCTCAATCAAGCATTAAGCATTCTCAATAAGGTATTATACATGCAATCAAACAATCACAACATACATACCATTTACTCGAGACGACCTAAAACATGCTCAAAACGTGTCTAAGTTTCACTTGAACTTTCAAAACGACCTAAAACAGCTTACGTGTAGGTTCGTAACTCATAACCTACGAAAAAAGTTCAAACATTGTGAAAAAAGCACTACAAGACCCAAAATGGCAACCAAGTGTGTAAGTGCAACAAACTTAATTCAAACCAACCTAAAACGTGCTCAAAACGTGTCTAGGTATTACTTGAGTTTTCAAAACGACCTAGCAAATCCTAAGTGTAAGTTCGTAACTCATAATCTACCAAAAAGGTTGAAAAAAGCATTTCAAGACCAAAAATGACAACCATGTGTGTAAGTGCAACAAACTCAATCTAACCTAAAATGAATTCAAAACGTGTGTAAGTATCACTTGAATTTTCAAAACGACCAAGCAATGCTTAAGTGTAAGTTTGTAACTCACAACCTACCAAAATTTCAAAATGTGTGAAAAAAGTACTTCAAGACCCAACATGTCAATCAAATGTGTTTTAAACTTAGTTTCAAACCAACCTAAAACGAGTTCAAAACGTGTCTAAGTTTCACTTGAACTTTCAAAACGACCTAAAACAGCTTACTTGTAGATTCATAACTCATAACTTACGAAAAAAGTTCAAATAGTGTGAAAAAAGCACTACAAGACCCTAAATGGCAACCAAGTGTGTAAGTGCAACAAACTTAGTTTCAAACCAACCTAAAACGTGCTCAAAACGTGTCTAGGTATTACTTGAGTTTTCAAAACGACCTAGCAAATCCTAAGTGTAAGTTCGTAACTCATAATCTACCAAAAAGGTTGAAAAAAGCATTTCAAGACCAAAAAGGACAACCAAGTGCAACAAACTAAATCTAACCTAAAATGTATTCAAAACGTGTGTAAGTATCACTTGAATTTTCAAAACGACCAAGCAATGCTTAAGTGTAAGTTTGTAACTCACAACCTACCAAAATTTCAAAAAGTATGAAAAAAGTACTTCAATGTAAAACTTAGTTTCAAACCAACCTAAAATGAGTTCAAAACATCTCTAAGTTTCACTTGAACTTTCAAAACGACCTAACAAATATTCAATACAAGTTCATAAGTCATAACCTAGCAAAAAGTTCAAAATTTTTTAAAAAGACACTCCAAAACCCAAAATGTCAAGTGTGTAAGTGCAACGAACTTAGTTCTATACAAACCTAACAAGTATTGAAAACACGTATAAGTTTTCAAACACCCTAACACCGCTTAAGTGTAACTTTATAACTCATAACTTACCAAAAATTTCAAAAAGTGTGAAAAAAAATCTTTCAAGACTCAAAATGGCAAACATGGCTGTATGTAAAACTAACTTAGTTTGTAGCAACCTAAAGGATGTTCAAAAAATGTTTAAGTATCACTCGAACTTTAAAAACGACCTAATAATGCTTTAGTGTTACTTCATAACTCATAACCTACCAAAAGTTCAAAAAATGTAGAAAAAACTCCAAAATCCAAAATGGCAACCAAGTGTGTAAGTGCAACAAACTTAGTCTCAACTTTAAAATTAGTGCGAGTTGGGAAATGTATTAACTCAAGCATGATGTAAAAACTTGAAACGACTTAAATATTTATTCACCATCACATAAAAACAGTAATTAAATATAGATAACATGTGTAAATAAAGGGAGAATCACCTTTCTAGCAGTAGCTTTAGAGTAAGACCAAACACCATCCTCCTACTTGTAAATCTGCTCGATTGTCTACTTTGTTCTACACTCGTCATTTCACCGTCTCAGGCCATCCATTGAATTGGCCACCCAGCCTTGGCATACAAGAGTATGTCTCAGCCTGTTAACAAATACCACTAAAACTAAGCAAGACGAAGAAAAAAGTTTTCAAAAAATTACCTAACTTTTAGGTCTTCATGTGACCTTTAAGTACTTTCTGTTTTCTTCTTCAACTCTTTGACAGATTGCTGAAATTATGTGTTTCTGCAATGTTTACCAGAACATGAAAGATTCATTACGAAAATAAATACCATGAATACAAACCATGAAGAAATAGTAAAAGAGTCGATACAAGAAGAAAAAAGTTCACTTGAAAACGACCTAAAACAGTATCACTTGAACAAAATGTGTCTAAGTATCACTTGAACTTTCAAAACGACCTAAAACAGCTTACGTGTAGGTTCGTAACTCATAACCTACGAAAAAAGTTCCAATAGTATGAAAAAAGCACTACAAGACCCAGAATGGCTACCAAGTGTGTAAGTGTAACAAACTTAGTTCAAACGAACCTAAAACGTGCTCAAAACGTGTCTAGGTATTACTTGAGTTTTCAAAACGACCTAGCAAATCCTAAATGTAGGTTCGTAACTCATAATCTACCAAAAAGGTTCAAAAAAGCATTTCAAGACCAAAAATGACAACCAAGTGCAACAAACTCAATCTAACCTAAAACGTATTCAAAACATGTTGAGCCAACAAAGATACACACCAGCAAACTTTTGAACATAGGACCCTCCTAAACTACTCACTTTTGAACATAGGACTTCCTCAACTATCTACTCACTTCTGAACATATTATAAGAAACGTTCCACGTGAACTAACCAATTTTTACTCGCATAGAACTCTTATCGTGAAGTTAAACTCCAAGGCTTCCTCGTAGACTTCTTCTCCACGAAACACTTGGTTCTTCTCACGAAGACCACCCAAAACTCCTAGTCTAACACTCAAAACTTTCATTTCTTAACTTACGCAAAGACTTTTTCGCTTCTTATCGCACAACTTCTTTCGCGAACTACCCACTTATCGCAAAAAAGTATACTTAACCGTAAAAGATCATATCACTTAATCTTTCCATGGATTTATTCGAACACCAACTTCTTAATTCTTAGCCGAATTTTACTTCCTTACTCGAATTAGAAATGAGTCGCACAACTTCCTTCGCGAACTACCCACTGAATCGCAATAACGTATACTTAACCATAAAAAATTTTATCACTTAATCCTTTTCATGGATTTATTCAAATGCCAAATTCTTAATACCTAGCCAAATTTTACTTCATTACTCAAATTAGAAATGAGTCTCACATTTAGAGCCTATCGCTTCTTTAAGATACATGATCTTACCGATTCAGAGAAATTAACCACAGGCGTTATTAGTTTTGATGATCTGGCATTGGATTGGTACCAAGCACAAGAAGAGTTGGAAGTTTTTAAGAATTGGGTTGCCCTGAAAGAACGAATGCTTGTACAGTTTCGATCAATTCGAGAAGGAACTTTGGTTGGAAGATTTTTCTCAATCAAACAGAAAACGAATGTAGAAGAATACCGTAACCGATTTGATCGCTATTTAGCTCTGGTAGAATTTCTTCAAACGGTATAGTGATACCTGGAATTCATGCTCATTGAACATGTTGATCCATTCTTTCTGTATAAGCTGCTGAATCCCTCTCAAAAAATGAGAACTTTGCTGTCGTATCTGAGGAGGACATGTTTTCAATCAACATTGGAGTAGGGAGACACATTGGATAAACAAGTGACAAACTATGCTGAAAGTTCAAACGATGATTGGCAACAAGATGAATGAATGTGATGACATTTTCACAGGTGACACGACGGTTTTTTCCTCCAGGAAGTAGCTCTTCTTCAATTTGCTTTCGATATTCATTGTTTATAATAACAAAATATAGCTCTAGTTCAGGAATGTCACCTTCATAATTTAAGATAAGAAGTGAGAAAAAGATTCTACCAGGATACTAGATTGATCTAGATCATTGATCAACAGGCTAAGTGTGGTATCAGCTAAAAGTGATACCAGGGAATACACACCTTTAAGAAAATAAGGTGGCGATACAATTCAGGATCCAAGGATGGCAAGTCATTTAGATAGTTATACATGTTGTGATGATAAACATTGGAAATATTCAATGTTGGGTTAAATATTATTCCATCTTTATACCATGCAACCATGCAATATTAAACTCTCATAAATTATATAGAAAGCTGATAGACCTCCCATAGTAAAGGTGTATTCCCGTAGGGACAAGAATAGGAAGAAGAAAAAATGATTGAGAGTTAGTTGGTATTTTTCCATTTGTGTGGGCCCTTAGGAATGTGTTTGTTAGAGTGGGGCCAAGTATTTTATTATTTCTCTGAGCAATTACTTAAGTGTCTTGCATGGGAGGGTATGGGTATCTTTTTGGACATATGATGGAATTAAAGAGCTCACCTGTCTTAAAATAACGATCAGGCATCTGATGTCCTTTAACGATAGTGGCTTCTCCTGCTCATAAAACTCCTCTTTGTCAATTATTATGAGCATGTGCCTGATTGATAAGGAAAGAAGTGATCAGGACATGCCGAATCTTATAACATACCATATAATTATATAACATCAGATGAGGAATTAAAGCGAAATTCAAAAGTAGAGGAACATGAATAAAGAAGATAATCTTACTTGTACACAGGACAAAAAACAGCCAAAGGTAATAGCCAACCTGATAAATATGCCAATTTCTCTGAAAAGGATGACCATTTTTTATTCTCGTGGCACTTTTTAATAAAACTCCAGAGTACTGGAACTAACTCCATTCTGTATGCTAGAATAGTCATAATTTTTTATGTCCCACACCAAGTTGTACTTAAAAAGATCTTTTCAAAAAAAATCTATAGAGTTTTTTTTTCTTTTTTAAATGAAGTACATGCATGTTATGTTTCTCGTTATTGAGAAAACATGACCTTTAAACCATTACTAACGCCATTATATCCAAACAGCAAGGTACACAAACCTAGTAGAGGATGACACATGCAACTTTGTCCATTGGGTAGAGAGAGGTGTGAAATGTGAATGTCCGCCACAGAAAAGGAAGAGTAAGAATTTGAGAGGAGAAACTCCAATTGGGATCAACACGTGGGCAACAACATGGCTTCTTACCAACATGAGAACTCAAAAGAGACAGCAGATGTTCTAGAGAAGCCAATGAACTCTTGGAATGTGAATCTGCACTTTCCTGTAATACTTTGAGTGTGAATTAGTTCTCTGAAAACACCTGCAGAGGATAATCCATGGCAAAACAGAATATCTATAAAAAAAAAACCACTTGCAAGTAGAAGAAAAAGGAAGTACATTTATACCTTCCCTGTCAAAGTGATATCCCTAATCAACGCATATGCATTTCTTTCCAGGAAGTAACCAACAATTTTACAAACCCATGGGAGTTCAGGTTGTAATAAGAAAATAATTGTGTCTAACAATAGAGTTGCAGGTGTGTTAGAGTTCACAGATGCAGCCAAAAGTTGATTCCTCAATTGGTTTCTATCAAGAACAACATCAAGTAAGAATAATTCAGAGAAAAAATAAAGACAACTTATCATATATATAAATAAGATTAATCTGAATTCGTTAGCTGAAGGTAAAAAAACCTTTCTGTCAGTTATATATATCTGAACAAAATCTAAGAAATATATCACTTTTCAACAAAAGAAATATATCACTTTTCAACAAAAGAAATATATCATATACAATTAAAGGATCACAGCATAGAAAGCCAACAAAATAAACAATGATAGATCAAACATCTGTTCTTCCAATCAAAACGTTAAAAAGGATAAGTTTTTAATAAGGAATGTTGAAATGGAAAAAACTAATTACCTATTATGGTGTACAGTCTGGATGCAAGCATATGCAAATTTCTTAACTCTCTAATCCACTAAGGCCTTGTTAAGTACATAATCCTTGCTAGCGAAAATGCTCAACATATCCCCTATATATGTAAGAGAGAGAAAGGTAAGAAAGTACTAACACTAAGAGATATGTGCTATCAATTAGAACACTTTAAGATGATATTATCAATTAGAAAACAAAGCATAAAGCCACATAAGCGAAAATAACAAACAAGGGCACCACAGTGGTTTAGAAACAAATCAATATTTTCATTTGTCACTTTTATAATAATTTCCCAAGGGAAAATCCTCATAACAATCCTCGTTTTCCCCCTACTATGGAACGGGGAGGATTCCTCCTCTTTTCAAAGCCCTTGTCAAACTCAATGCTAAGTTTGACTGCTCCCTTCGGAGTGACAACAAGCCTTGTTTTCCCCCTAATGTGGATCGGGGAGGATTCCTCCTCTTTTCAAAGCCCTCATCAAACTCGATGCTAAGTTTAGAACGCTAAGAGTAGGTGGTTTGGTTTTGGTTAGGCCAAAAGTAAAGTTTTATGCTAAAAGCTCTGATAGTTAGGGAACTCAACACATTCTACCTGACCGAACCAAGTTGGCTCTGTTGGAATTTTTTGTCCTAAAACTCGTAGTTTGTAAATCATATTCTATTCAATAAAGTTGTTATTGAGAAATTAAATATTATAATCTTAAATCCAATAAATCAAAGTTCCAAGGCTATTTTTTGAATAAACTTGAACTTTATGTGTAAACATAAACGTGGATCAAGTTCGAGTATATAGCCTAAATAGTCTATAGTATATGAAATAAAGGTTGGGCGCCTTATTTGAGAGACTATGGATGCGGCCCACTTTGTTGTACAAACGATGTGATCCTAATCGTTCATGTAGAGACATGAAAGTGGGGCATCCTATGTAAAATGTTTACATAAGACTGAACCATGAATTAGTCATTTTTACGTTATAACACCGTTTACTGTTTAAAAACTGACTATCTCAATTATTGATGACCTAGGTAACTTAGTCTTAATCCTGAGTTAACTATGAACTCCTGTTCATACGAGATTATCCTTAGATCTGCATAGGTGAGGGCAGCTCATCAGCGTTGGCCCAATAAGCCTCCCATTTCAGGGGTAAGATCGGTGGATAGCTGGGAACATAGGGTACAAGATGGAATTCACTCCTACCCGCTTTAGGGTTAGTAGATAGGTTGCTCTCTTAAGCACTGAATCCAAGTCTTGAACAAGGGGCCCCACCCTCTCATTGGCCCGAGAGGGATTAAGTTTATAGGTTGAACCTTAAACGAATTGTTCAATAGTGGATTAGTGGGACTTAAGGAGCAAGATGTAATCTTGGGGGTAAAACGGTATTTTGACCCAGCCAAGGTTACGAGCAACCTGTGAAGGATTAACTTACTGATTATGGTTTTATCAAATGGACACAAATATATCTATAGTGAGGGGAGTGCAACTACGGGACTTTAGTGGAATGACCCGTTAGTTAACGAATGTTGATTAACTCGGTTTAAAAGAGTTTAGCTAGTTAATCTTGAATCGTTGGAGCCCATGATCTATAGGTCCATTAGGTTCCTCTGCTAGCTCATATGGATTAAACTTAGAACAGTGTGATGAAATAAGTCGAATTGTTCGAATAGGGAGAAGAAAGGAAAACCGACATATACAGTGATATAATCGTCGGTCTTCTAATTAGAAATAGAGCTTTATGTTTTACATACTATAAGTATGAATGCGGATTCATACTAAGAAGCTCGGAATTGGTCAAAAATAGTAAAAAGTCAAAATGTTGACTTTTGACTTTGAAAAGTCAAACTTTGACCGGCCTTATATTCAAATGTGATTTGAATTTTGGAAAAATGAATGCGGATTCATGCTCGGGAGGTTGGAATTAGTCAAGACGGACAAAATGGTAAAAAGTCAAAATATTGACTTTTGACTTAGAAAAGTCAAAGTTTGACTTTTGACTAGAAAAATCTAATGACCATTTTACCCTTGGACTAAGTTAGTGGGAAAATCCAACATTTTGTTGGATAATCCCACTAACTCTTAGTGGGATATGTGGCTATATGAGATATAGACACCTAGCCCACTAAGTTCCACTAATTGTTAGTGGAATATTAGGTGTTGAGATTTGGCAATTGAATTGCATGCATTTTTGCATGTAATTAGGCTATAAATAGAGATGTTTTCAAATGTTGAAGGACTTTTGCCTCTTTTATCATTTTCATAATCTCAACAAAAGAAAAATGAAAGCTTCCAATCTCATTTTATCTCCATTACTTTCTACACCAAAATTGGGTCCCACAACCCGGTTCTTTGTCTAGAGGATAGCAGTTGAGTACTAGTGTGGTCTCGGGTAGAATTGGTAAGAAGACATCAAACCTTTTGAAAGCTTCAAAGGTAATACTTCTTAAAACCCTAATTTGATTAGTTTATGGTTACATGTTAATTGTGGCAATTAGGGTAGAAATTCGATTCTTTTTCCGCTGTGCATGACTTAGTTCTATCAGGCTCTTGGTTTTTTTATGGGATTTTTCTAATGTATATTGCATGTGTTGTTTGTTTTTTTATAGCTCTTGATTGTCTAACCTTTTGACGTTTTGCATTTGCAACTCTCTCTTTTGTTTCTTTGGTATGCAATGTGGTAACAAGGTCTTGCTAGAATCGGTGGGCTAACCTTTCTATGGTTCTAAACTTAGTTTCTAAGTTTGACTGCTCCCTTCGGAGTGACAACAAGCCTCGTTTTCCCCCTACTATGGAACGGGGAGGATTCCTCCTCTTTTCAAAGCCCTCGTCAAACTCAATGCTAAGTTTGACTGCTCCCTTCGGAGTGACAACAAGCCTTGTTTTCCCCCTAATGTGGATCGGGGAGGATTCCTCCTCTTTTCAAAGCCCTCATCAAACTCGATGCTAAGTTTAGAACGCTAAGAGTAGGTGGTTTGGTTTTGGTTAGGCCAAAAGTAAAGTTTTCTGCTAAAAGCTCTGATAGTTAGGGAACTCAACACATTCTACTTGACCGAACCAAGTTGGCTCTTTGTTTTTTATGGGATTTTTCTAATGTATATTGCATGTGTTGTTTGTTTTTTTATAGCTCTTGATTGTCTAACCTTTTTACATTTTGCATTTGCAAGTCTCTCTTTTGTTTCTTTGGTATGCAATGTGGTAACAAGGTCTTGCTAGAACCGGTGGGCTAACCTTTCTATGGTTCTAAACTTAGTTTCTAAGTTTGACTGCTCCCTTCGGAGTGACAACAAGCCTCGTTTTCCCCCTACTATGGAACGGGGAGGATTCCTCCTCTTTTCAAAGCCCTCGTCAAACTCAATGCTAAGTTTGACTGCTCCCTTCGGAGTGACAACAAGCCTTGTTTTCCCCCTAATGTGGATCGGGGAGGATTCCTCCTCTTTTCAAAGCCCTCATCAAACTCGATGCTAAGTTTAGAACGCTAAGAGTAGGTGGTTTGGTTTTGGTTAGGCCAAAAGTAAAGTTTTCTGCTAAAAGCTCTGATAGTTAGGGAACTCAACACATTCTACTTGACCGAACCAAGTTGGCTCTTTGTTTTTTTATGGGATTTTTCTAATGTATATTGCATGTGTTGTTTGTTTTTTTATAGCTCTTGATTGTCTAACCTTTTTACGTTTTGCATTTGCAAGTCTCTCTTTTGTTTCTTTGGTATGCAATGTGGTAACAAGGTCTTGCTAGAACCGGTGGCTAACCTTTCTATGGTTCTAAACTTAGTTTCTAAGTTTGACTGCTCCCTTCGGAGTGACAACAAGCCTCGTTTTCCCCCTACTATGGAACGGGGAGGATTCCTCCTCTTTTCAAAGCCCTCGTCAAACTCAATGCTAAGTTTGACTGCTCCCTTCGAAGTGACAACAAGCCTTGTTTTCCCCCTAATGTGGATCGGGGAGGATTCCTCCTCTTTTCAAAGCCCTCATCAAACTCGATGCTATGTTTAGAACGCTAAGAGTAGGTAGTCTGGTTTTGGTTAGGCCAAAAGTGAAGTTTTCCCCCATTTTTTATGGGCTTTTTCTAATGTGTATGTTTGATTTTTTTTATAGCTCTTGATTGTCTTACTGTTTTATGTTTTGCATTGTCAAGTCTCTCTTTTCTTTCTTTGGTATGCAATGTGGTAACTAGGCCTTGCTAGAACGGTGGGCTAACCTTTCTATGGTTCTACATTTAGTTACTAATTAAGTTTGATTGCTCCCTTCGAAGTGACAATAAGTTTTGTTAATGTCGACCCTTTTCTAAAGGGATTTAGTTCATTGTGGCTAGACAAGAGGCTTCTAACTCATGTTTGACAAGACAAATTTGTTAAAACCATCCCAGTTTCTAAAGAGTGCCTCCTATCCTTTTTTACTCTATCTAGGCTAGGTTTGGACTAAGTGCATCATAGGTAAGTCACGACAAAGCAACAAAGGAAGACAAAGCTAGAAAAGTATCCATGCACTTATTTATTATACATGCAATCAAGCATTCACAACACACATACCATTTTCTCAATCATGCATTCACATCTCAATAAGAAATAGCTAAAAGGAGCTTAAAACAAAAAAGACAGCAGCTTATGCTCAAATTTCAGCACATATACTCATCAAAATTCAGAATTTCACATCATAAACCCGAGCTCAGTGCTCAAGGGTTGCCAATCATGCTTTTTATGCAAGATCTAATTAAGCTATGCTCATTATTGTATGGAAAGAATTCTGAAAAATTTTGAAATTTGGGCAAAATTTGAACCCCCAAGTTTACACTAAACATGCAAGCTAAGCAAGCTATTATCCACACACCACTCAAAAAATTGCTTTTTCTGTCCTAAAAGCTTTTGAAAATCAAAGTAAATGGAGAAAAATAAGGGGGGAACTTTGGACTCCCCTGGAAGGATCGACATCCTTGACTTTTGTTTGAAGCTTGCATGGATAAACCTTTTCATTCCTTTTTCATTGATTATTCATCCTTGTTCCTGAAAATCAAAGGAAATTCTCTCAATTTTATATATTACTAAAATTAGGATACATATAAGTCTTAACTAGTCTAATAGCACCCTCCATTCATCTTCCCCTACACTGGCTATGGTATCAAAATTTTCAATTAAGTAATACGTCTACTAACGAACTTGAAAACAAAACACATCACACTAAAAAACACAAACATCACTTTAACCCAACAGAAGCAACTCTTTTTACCCTTGCACTCACTATCACATTACTATCATGTTTGTCAACTGTCAAACTAACTCTTTTAAGTTATTTAGTGTGACTACAAAGTTATGAACACCATAATCTTAATTAAAACCTTTTAATAAATAAATGCGAAGTTACTACTCAAGAATGGCAAGGAATTCAAAAAACATGACAGCTATCCTAATTGGTTGAAAATGAGAAAAAGAAAGTTAGCCAGACAACCTGTTTGGACTACAAAGCCAGCAGATATGATTCCTCAAATTTGACCATTCACTCTCCATACTCTACAAGTCTTCAAGCACATGATGCTGCCTACTTTCAGATGAGCAACATCATTCCGATCTTAACAGTCAGAAGAGCAAATCAAATCAATCCTAGCATATTCACAAATCACAACTAAAAAGTACAAACATTACAAAATAAAACATGCAGCGATATCAACAAGCATTCTGATAAATAATTAGCCAATTAATTGACATTACAAAATAAATAAAGAAAAACAAGCATTCTGATATTTTTCTATTTGTGCGGGCAGCCGATGTTCACAAAACAGCGTTTCGAACCCACGAGGGGCCCTATGAATTCCTTGTGATGCTGTTTGGGTTGAAACGCTCCGGCAACATTCCAATCAATCATGAGTGATGTTCTTCGCCCATATTTACGCAAGTTTGTTTTGGTTTTCTTTGATGACATCTTAATTTACAGCAAGTCCTTGGACGAGCATTTGCACCAATTGGCAATGGTTTTGGAAACTCTAGTAGCTCATCAACTGGTAGCCAACTTTAAAAAATGCCAATTTGCGGTTGACAAAATTGAATACTTGGGCCATGTTATTTCTTCAGAGGGGGTGGCAGCGGATCCAACAAAAATAGAAGCGATGGTTAAATGGCCAGCACCCAAGAACGTGAAGGAGCTAGGTGGGTTTTTTGGGGCTAACGGGGTATTATCGGAAATTCGTTGCAAACTACGGTTCTATTGTGCTGCCCCCCTTGACACAACTGTTAAAAAAGGTAACTTTAAGTGGAATGAGACGACCGAGAACGCATTTCAGCAGTTAAAAGTCAGCAATGATGTCTGTCCCGATGCTAGGTATTCCTGATTTTTCACAAAGTTTTGTGCTGGAAACTGATGCTTCGGGTGTGGGTATTGGGGCTGTCCTAATGCAAAATCAACGACCAGTGGCCTTTTTCAGTCAAGCTTTACCTATTACCCATAGGTTTAAGGCTGTTTATGAACGGGAGCTTATGGCAATAGTGCTGGCTGTTCAAAAATGGCGACCATATCTATTGGGTAAGCCTTTTGTGGTGCGTACAGATCAGAAAAGTTTGAAGTTTCTTCTTGAACAACGGGCTATCGGGGGAGAATATCAGAGATGGATCGCTAAACTATTGGGGTATGATTTTGTGATTGAGTACAAGAAAGGATTGGAAAACAAAGCGGCCGATGCCTTATAGAGATTACCACCGGTATTTGAATTGGGCCTCGTAAGTATTGTGGGCGGGCTAAACCCTTCAGTTTTCATCGATCAAGTGGCTGGATATGAATCTCTTAACAATATTCGACTATCCTTGATAAATGGACAACAAGCTCCAGATGGATATTCGCTACAAGGAGGAGGATTCACCTGATATTACTTTATTATTAGCTGAATTCCATAACAGCCAGATAGGGGGACATCATGGTGCATTGAAAACATATTAAAGGCTAGCAAGGGAGGTATATTGGCGAGGTATGACAGCCCATATCCGCACCTATGTTGCTGAATGTTCCGTGTGTCAACAAGCCAAATACTTGTCTTTAACTCCGGCTGGTTTCCTTCAAGCATTACCCATTCCGGACCGTGTGTGGGAAGATATTAGTATGGATTTTATTGAGGGCCTCCCCAAATCCGAGGGTTATGATGTTATATTGGTAGTTGCGGATCTTCTTTCCAAGTATGCACATTTCATCCCCTTGAAACATCCATTTGGTGCAAAAGTGGTTGCTGCTGTTTTTATGCGAGAGATTATTCGTTTGCATGGATGCCCCTGAAGTATAGTGTCGGATCGTGATCGTATTTTCACAAGTCTATTATGGGAAGAGTTGTGGAGGTTGTTGGAAACTCAGTTGAGACGAAGCACCACTTACCACCCCCAAACAGATGGTCAAACGGAAGTTGTCAATCGAGGGGTGGAGACGTATCTAGGGTATTTTTCTATGAACACACCTAAACAATGGGTTAAATGGCTAGCTTGGGCTGAATTGAGCTATAATACAACAGTCCGTACAGCCACATTGATGACCCCCTTCGAGGCCCTCTATGGGCGACCACCCCCCTCTATATTACCATATGTGAAGGGCTCGAGCCGGGTGAATGATGAAGTAGACCATTTGATGAAAGAAAGAGATGAAATTTTGGGCGTTTTGAAGGCCAATTTACTGAAATCACAGCAGCGAATGGTCAAATATGCTAATGCTAAAAGACGGGAGGTGCAGTTTGAGGTTCATGATTGGGTTTATGTGAAGTTACGCCCTTACCGACAGTCCTCTCTCAGCCGTTTTAAGCACTCCAAATTGGCCCCAAGATTCATTGGTTCATTTATGATCGTGGCACGAATTCGTTTCGTTGCATACCGTTTGGCCCTTCCCAAGGAATCGCTTATACACCCGGTCTTTCATGTTTCTGTTCTTCGCAAGGTCGTGGGTTCAAACAGGCCATTATTCCCAATTTCAAAAGATTTGGCTGCTGATTTGTCTATGCAAGTGTCTCCGGTAGAAGTATTGGGAGTTCGCAAAACAATAGAAAAGGAGGACAACTTAGAAGTTTTGATCCGTTGGAGTGAGGGGACACTTGAAAGTGCAACGTGGGAACAAGCTGCTCTTATTCAAGAAACAGTTTCCTGAATTCCACCTTGAGGACAAGGTGGCTATTTGGGGGGCGGGTAATGATAGACCTCCCATAGTAAAGGTGTATTCCCGTAGAGACAAGAATAGGAAGAAGAAAGAATGATTGAGAGTTAGTTGATATTTTTCTATTTGTGTGGGCCCTTAGGAATGTGTTTGTTAGAGTGGGGCCAAGTATTTTGTTATTTCTCTAAGCAATTACTTAAGTTTCTTGAGTGGAGGGTATGGGTATCTTGATTTTGGTATAGACTCTCATTAGAGAAGTGTGTAGAGATTGGGGAGCTCTCAAATCCTCCCCCACAGTTGATAAATAAAATTTTGGCTAAAGCCTTGACAAAAGCTAATGTAGAACATCCCCCTTCTTTATGTTTCTTGAGTTTTATCCTAGAGGAGGTGTTTGAATTACCATTTTTATAGTTTAGGATTAGTTATTTGAATTAACAATTTTGTATCTTGAGTTAGTTATAAGTAAACTAACTCAACCCCAAGTTAGTTTAACAACTCTTGTAATCTCCAGCCTATAAAAAGGCTTCTCATTTTCATTAATAAATGATAAAAAAAAAGGCATTATACATAAAGATTTCCTAGCTTTGCAATTACAGCATCAAAAGCAATGTACAGTTCAGATGAGACTTTATTCCAGTATAGAGTAGCTCTGTAATTGCAGATCAAGAAAGTGAATGTAGCATGGAAATCCCAAATTCAACATTTGGAAGTTAGCAATTGACAATCTCATTAGTAGGCAGTGCACCCATAATAAAATGTAAGATTTTTAGAACCCTAAAAATTCAAGTAACTTGCAACTAGTCATTGTCATGACCATCAATACTACGATTAGTGGATCAGCACAAAATACAAAACAGTAAGACAGTAAATCTTTAAAAACCTTACTTCTGTTTTAACTTGCTCAAGAAGAATGTTGCAAAAAGTATATCAACAAGAATTCCTTCAAACATGACCTACAGGAAGAAGGGTAAAACAACAACAACATCCTGTCAAAAATCATTTAATGTGATTGAGATCTTTTAGCATGACTGCTTGAGAACTTTTAGCACAACCGGGCAGCAACTTCAATAACAGAAAAACATGCATAATGTAGGAAGACAGCAGATTTCAAATTATGACATTGTATTTATGAATGTCAGGCGATTCATTGATGTTCCAAAATTCAACCAAAGTATGGGGTGAAAGATATATAAGAATCTTCCATGATAAGGCCAAGACCAGGATATCCTTATCCAAAAAAAGAAAAAACTAATCAACCAAAGTAAATTCCATGTATGATTGGGAATTATGGCCATACCTTTGCCAAAAGAACTTCGAGGAAATGGAAAAACTGGAGATGTTGCTCATGTATCATTCCCGAACCAGGATTGGGGTAGAGCAAATGGTCAGCAATTTGCTGGATTACCAAGCAGAAAATAACTTATATTAGAAAAAATGAACAATACATACCCACATATTACTGAAATTTTATGAAATAGATTTCAAGCAACCAATTTTTATATTGAAATGTGATCTCACAACTATTTTTATTTTGAAAAGCGATTTCAAACAACTATGGCTGTCTCATCACGCTTCATGTTATCCAATAATACTACAGGATTAACAAAGCCATGCCATGCTAATAATAAGGAATGTCGTGATAACCTTAAATAAACCATACTGCACGTCAAAGGCTGCCCGTGTAATGTTCTCCATGACATCTTTAAAAATACCACCACCATCAATTCCTGCCTCCTCAACTCCAAATTCATTAACAAAAGACACACGTATCTGCATGCAGAAAAGTGAAGCAATTGACCCAACACAAACAAGAAAAAACTAATAAACAATTACAAGTAACTCTGCAACTATAGGATGCAGAAGAGGGAAGGGGTCGTTTTCACGAGGGCAAAGAAAAAGATAGAAAAAAGTAAGATAACAATTTCATTTTTCATAAATCATGAAAAATTACCGATCCTCGAAGATCAACTTCAGACAATGCACTCATCTGACTGAAAGCATCTTCCAATATATGATTTCGTCGAATTCTAAACCGGTTTCTGGCAAAAACAGCAAGAGATCCATTCCTTTGCCTAGCTGCTGCTAGTTGTGTCTGTGAAATGAGTTATAGAGAAAGTAACCATAAATA
Source organism: Cucumis sativus (assembly GCF_000004075.3). Taxonomy (NCBI): domain Eukaryota; kingdom Viridiplantae; phylum Streptophyta; class Magnoliopsida; order Cucurbitales; family Cucurbitaceae; genus Cucumis; species Cucumis sativus. The sequence goes on along the minus strand of NW_022279529.1, from coordinate 14,131 downwards.
AAAAATATCTTACATATTTCTATAACTAACAGTCATCCAAGAAATTCAATATTGTGGATAAGGAAACCAAAAAAATAACTTGCTTACAGTGAAAATCTTAACCCTGCTAGTAAACGGTACTAAAAAGGGAACTCGCTTGTGTATATCATTTGCTCTGGTATTTTCTATCACTGCCTACAAAGAAACAAGGCCAAGTAAATAATTAGAATTACGATCAGATAGTGGTTTCTCTCATGGAAATTCCATTGCAAAATGGAAGGTTCACTTGGTCTAGAGACGGTAATTCTCCTTGAAGATCATTATTAGACTGATTCTTCATAAATCAGATGTGGGATATTTGTTTTGAAAATTCTCGGGTTTCTCGAAAAGCACGCATCTTCTCGGATCACTTTCCTTTATTCTTGGAGGCTGGTTCTTTTCTTTGGGGTCCCTCTCCTTTTCGGTTTTGTAACAGCTGGTTGGTGTCCAGTGATTCTAATCAGATTATTGTTGAAACAGTGAGCAACTCTAACTTCCAGGGATGGGCTGGTTTCATTCTTCATGAGCAGTTGAGATCAGTTAAATTGTTAGTTGATTATGTTCAAAGCAAATTTCTGGTAAAATGGCCTTTACTGCATTTAACCAAATCAATCTTGGTTTCTTCTTGAGAATGGGACATGAAATAAGCTGGACCGCGTTCTCCTAAATCTATAGTCGAAAACCCAATTCAAATGAAGATAGCCAAGTAAGCCAAAACCAACACTTCTTTGCATGTAGGCAGGAGAAGAAAATATGATGTAAATCTTCTAAAGCATGCAAACACAAGGGAGAAACATGAGAAGATAAACTGAGAAAGGGAGGTTTCATTTGCAAAACTTCTGCACAGTTCATAGTCCATTTCGCATTCTCCAAAGCGTGATATTCACTCTTCTAGGGCTTTCTGTCTTCCAAATTGTCGAGTACTTTGTTTTCAAGACTGTGTTAGAACATGTTTTCTGTAAATGTTTGGCTGATTAATAAATTAGTAGAACACACTATTTGGTGTTCTATCATTTTGGTATCGGAGAAATCGAATCTGTGAAGTTCTATATCATGGCTCAAAAGCGAATTGAGGAAAAGTTGGAAATGGTAGATCAAGAAATATCCGGCATTCGTGCAGAATTACATGATCTGCCAACAATCAAGGAAAACATGTCATCTTTGGCGAAGAGTATTGAGAGGTTAGGAGTACAGGCTGAGAAGCAACAACAGCAACCAGAAACACTGTTGAAATATATTGAAGAAATGATCAAAGGGAAGACAACGATGGAAGAAGTACTAGAAGGATCATCAAGTGAGTTGACAGCATGGTTGATGTCAGTGATTGGACGATGATGGGAGGAAAATATGAGGAAAAACATACCAAGTTGGAGGGTGAAGATTCTGCGGGCGACCGAAGCAAATTTAAAAAAATTGAAATGCCAGTTTTTGTGGGAAATGATCCTGATTCTTGGTTGTTTAGGGCTGAGAGATACTTTCAGATACACAAACTGAGTGAGTCAGAGAAAATGACTGTGTCCATTATTAGTTTTGATGGAGCAGCTTTGAATTGGTATAGATCTCATGAAGATCGTGAACCGTTTGTTAACTGGGACGATTTAAAGAAGAGACTTATTGTTTGATTTCGATCGAGTCGTGAGGGATCAATTCTGGGAAGATGTTTAAAGATCAAGCAAGAAATTACAGTGGAAGAATATTGGAATTTATTTGATAAATCAGTAGCACCATTGCCTTTTCTACAAAAGGCTGTCTTAGAAGAAACATTTATGAATGGTTTGAAACCATGGATTAAGGCAGACATGGAATGTTGGGAACCTATGGGGCTTGTTCAAATGATGAAGTTGGCCCAAAAGATTGAGAACCGAGAAGTGATAATGGGAGAATCAAGTTTCAAACGTGCAGCGGATGGAAAATTCCAGGTTTCTGCTTCTTTTAAACCTCAAATTCCTGTGATTTCTAATGATAATAAGTCAGGAGGGATTGTTCGAATGCGGATGATTACACTTCGAGGAGTGGCTGGTGAACCTAATCGACGAGAAGGACCACTAAAACGACTTTCTGATGCTGAAATTATGTGTTTCTGCAATGTTTACCAGAACATGAAAGATTCATTACGAAAATAAATACCATGAAGAAATAGTAAAACAGTCAATACAAGAAGAAAAAAGTTCACTTGAAAACGACCTAAAACAGTATCACTTGAACAAAATGTGTCTAAGTATCACTTGAACTTTCAAAACGACCTAAAACAGCTTACGTGTAGGTTCGTAACTCATAACCTACGAAAAAAGTTCCAATAGTGTGAAAAAAGCACTACAAGACCCAAAATGGCTACCAAGTGTGTAAGTGTAACAAACTTAGTTCAAACCAACCTAAAACGTGCTCAAAACGTGTCTAGGTATTACTTGAGTTTTCAAAACGACCTAGCAAATCCTAAATATAGGTTCGTAACTCATAATCTACCAAAAAGGTTGAAACAAGCATTTCAAGACCAAAAATGACAACCAAGTGCAACAAACTCAATCTAACCTAAAATGTATTAAAAACATGTTGAGCCAACAAAGATACACACCAGCAAACTTTTGAACATAGGACCCTCCTAAACTACTCACTTTTGAACATAGGACTTCCTCAACTATCTACTCACTTCTGAACATACAACCTTGATAGAACACTTATGTACTGTTTCTATTATATTGATATTTGAGACTTAAAGTTGCAATAGAAAGAAAATTACAGAGAAATTACAAACAACAAGCAAAGAAACCCTCCTAATCCAAAACAGAAATAAACACAATTCAAAATACTACAATTAAAACCAGAACAATTCTGGCAGGCCCTTCCTTTTACTAAAAACTGCCTGCCCTTTCCCATCTCCCTCTCATCCATTTAACTTCCTGTTTTAGATAACTGTCATCCTTTTGAATAAGTAACTGTGTTGATTACTAACGTGCCTTACTTTCCTTTCTTCTATTATAAGTAAAATAACAATGGTGGTCTAACAGACCTCCTAAACTATCCACTCTAGAGCATGTTAAATCAAACATTCAATTCATCCAAAAACTAATGACGTAAATGTAATATTATATCTTCAACGTAAATGTAAATGTAAACTAATGACACTACAAGTGATTTTGAAACTAAGACATTGAAGCAGTCTGTTAGGAAGGGTGATGGAACCAGCAAGAGTGGGGGGGGGGGGGGGGGGGAGTTCTTTAAAACAATCAGAGGTCAAGAGAAAGAAGGGATCAGCTAAATCTATTTCTGGAAAAACGTGAAAAGATTGTCAGTGTGATGATGATAAAAAGGAAACCACACCTGTGCTGAAACCAGCCTCCAAAAATTGGAAGTAAATCAAAGGATCAAGGCACTCTTGAAATTGGAAGTAAACTTGGTAGCACAGGTCCAAAAATCGCTGGCAAGTCGAAGAATGATGATGCCGAATCCAACAAGACTAGCAAATCTAAGGACGATGAGACATCCACACCTGCCGCTGTTGCAAAGTCCAACAAGCAAGATGTATCGAAGACGGGGAAGTCCAAACAAGAAACCCCAAAAACTCCTGTTTCAAAAGGGAAGTCTACCAAAACAGGCGATAAGTCTAATAATACCAATCTCTCCACCAAGGTTAAGTTCACAATCTTCAAAAGCAAAAGAAAAAGAAAGTGGAGATGTGAAGCATTCATCAACTTCTGGAAAAACAATGGAGAACTCAAAGGGAAAGTCACTAAATTCATCCAATGATCAGGGCAGTGAATCCAAGTCAGGAAAGAAAAGAAGAAGAGAGTGAAAAGGTTGATAACCACGTCTATTCCAAAAAGGTTGGAGTTGTCTATTCTTGGCTCAGTTTGCACCACATATTTGCAAATTCTACTATGAGTAGTTCTTGGCAAACTTGATCTCTGGATCTGATGTTGTCTCTCATTGGCACATTTTCGAGATTGTCGTATATTCTTAGTTAGGTAGGTTAGCAGCAATTATAGGAGTGTGGCAGTTCTCTTTGTAGTTGTTTGGCGCTATTCATGTCATCTGTGGGAGGTAAATGACCAATAAAAAATAATACGCAATAAAAAAGAATCAGAAAGAAAACCATATGCATTTTTGTTTTCAAATTCTTGGTGAAATCACAATTCAGAAATGAAATTTGGTTCATTCTCCACGATAATATGGTGACCTAAATAACATAAGTTTCAGAGTCATGGGAGATTAAAAGCCTTGCTCTAATTGCTCAAACTCTGAATGCAAAGGCTTTTCCCATGTGAAGGAACCCAGAGAACCAGCCAAAGCAGCATGCTTCTTCCCAATGCAAGAACATTCAGTGTATCTTCTGATTATGTACTGAATGCAGTAGGAAAAATAATATGAAGTTGTAATTCAAGCTAAGGTTTTGTTGCATAAACCAAAAACTTAAATGGACAAAACACAAAATGCATCCTATTCCCACCTTATGCCTACTACATCGCTAACAATACACTTACTGGAGCACCAAGATACAGCTTGTAGCCAAATTTTAGAAGGAAAAAATATATTCAGATTTATGCATATCGAGAATTCGGTGAAACGCACCTGAGTTTATTTACTCAACTAATCCACAACAATTTGTGATATGAACACTCTTGGCAGAGGTCCATTGACCCCATCACCATCGCAGCAGCATTAGAAATGAGCTGTTTCCACCAACATATTACTACATTGATGAACCAAGCAAGGAAGGACCAAAAACAGTGTAAATGGGACGTATGGTTACTCCATTTTCCCTGTTGTTGGGTCCAAAACTACCCATCGCTCATTCCAATTCCTCAACTGCAAACATTGTAATAGAGAAAATCAGATTTGCTACAATGAAGGCTCATTGCCATAAAAAATGCTGTCTAAGAACAGAAACGCAGAAAATAGAAGGCTGATCAAATGTGACCACAATTCTGCATATGCGCACTACAAAACAGTCTGAGAATACTATCACATCGACGGCCATATTCATAAACACAAATATGCTGACAGTTAGATCACGAACATGGGCATTTCTCACATTTCTATTCTCCTTGAAATCACAAATCCCGACGTCCTAATCTTAATAAGTACTTCTAGGTGATTTAATTAAGTCTTCAAATATCACTAAAACAGTCAGAACGATTTAAATGGAAGACCTAAAGGCAGCGCAATTAAGCAGTAACCATCAATTCAAAACAAAAGGAAAGACAGAAAGAGTTGCAATGCGTTAGTTTACTGTTTCAGATCGCTTTAGAAGGGGACCCTGCAACAAATTCCGACCAGACCCAGAGGCCAGCTGCCGCTTGATCTTCTCCAAACTGTCCCCGGCATCTTCCGCTCTCTCCACCAACAACAATCATAAATTAAAAACATGTCGAGCCAACAAAGATACACACCAGCAAACTTTTGAACATAGGACCCTCCTAAACCATCTACTCACTTTTGAACATTGGACCTCCTCAACTATCTACTCACTTTTGAACATACAACCATGATAGAACACTGATGTACTGTTTCCTATTATATTGATATTTGAAACTCAAAGTTACAATAATAAGAAAATTACAGAGAAATTACAAACAACAAGCAAAGAAACCCTCCTAATCCAAAACACAAATAAACACAATTCAAAATACTACAATTAAAACCAGAACAAGATCGTGAGCCCTCTGCTTCCCCTATCTCTCATGGAGTATTGCAGGCCCTTCCTTTTACTAAAAACTGCCTGCCCTTTCCCACCTCCCTCTCATCCATTTAACTTCCAGTTTTAGATAACTGTCATCTTTTTTAAGTAATTGTTGTTGGTTCCTAACGTGCCTTATTTTTCTTTCTTCTATTATAGGTAAACAACAATGGTGGCCTAACAGCCTCCTAAACTATCCACTCTAGACCATGTTAAATCACCAATTCATCCAAAAACTTACGAGGTAAATGTAATATTATATCTTCAACTTAAATATGCTTTTGACCATAACCAGTGGGTTTGCTGAAATTGAATGATCAATCCATAAAATAAAAATGAAGTTGGAAGTAGAAGAAATGGGAGGAAGAAAAATACCCCAAAAGTTCTAAAAGCGATATGATCTCAACAAATTGTATCATGATGAACAGATCGAACAAGCCCCAAAACAGATTTTGCAGTGGGATTCCGACTCGGATAAACTGACTCCATGCTCACCAAAACATTCCTAATAAAGGATTCAGCTTGCTATCAACATGCATCACAACCCATAACGTTAAATTCTTCAAAACCAATGCAATTAAATCAAAGCAGAAAAAACAGAACAAGAACTCAAACCAACGATAACAAAAGAATAAACCTTAACCGTTGATCCTTGCAGTCCATTGGGAGGTTCAGCACCGGGGACATGATCGACAACAATCGATTCCCAGCTGCAGGTTTCGGTATCGACAAAGAATTTCCAAGGAAATGAAAATTTTGGAAATGGGTAGTGAAGAAAAATAAGGTTGAGAGGATTTTGTGTGGAGAGTGGGAAAAACTCCGGCCAGTGGGGAGAAAAGGGAAGACATGGGTTCGGTTTACAGGGATTTTTCTTAATGATTGTTGGAAGAACAAAGAGGTTGTGAGGAGATTTAAGGGCAACCAAAAGAATGGCTGAATGTTTGATCTGGCTTGCTTCTTTATGGAAATGTCGTAGAAACAGTAGAACGATGACATAGTTCCCTTTGTTTTTCTATTCACCAAAAAACCAATGACTTAAAAGAAAGACATTGCACCACATATGAGCATTAGAAAACAATATACATAAGAAAGAATAAAAAATATGCAGAAATTGAAAATGAAATTGGAAGTAGAAAAAAAATGGAACGAAGAACAATACCCCAAAATTTCCAAATGCATTATGATCATAAAAAATTTGTATCAACATGAACTGATCGAATAAGCTCCAAAATGGATATTGCAGTGGGATTCCGACTCAGATAGGCAGTGTACAGTCTTGCCAAAACGTTCCTAAGAAAGGATCATCAAAACCCATAACTTTAAATTCTTCAAAAATAATGGAATTAAGTCAAGGCAGTACAATACGAAACAAAAACTCTAACAAACGATAAGAAAGAAATAAACCTTCACCCGTGATCCTTGTAGTCCATTCGGGAGTTCAGCACTGGACTTGATCGAGAACAATCAGTTCCAAGATGCAGGTTTCGGCATAGACGATGATTTTCCAAAAAGCGAAATGAATTTTTTGGAAATGGGTTGTAAAGAAAAATAAGGTTGGAAAGATTTTGTTTCGAGAGTGGGCAAAATTCTGGCCGGCGTGGAGAAAAGGAAAGACATGGGGCTCCGATTCTAGGGATCTTTCTCAATGATTGTTGGAAGAACAAAGAGTTTGTGAGGAGATTTAAGGGCAACGACAAGAATGGCACAATGTTAAATCCCAAAAGACTAAATGGCCAATTGAATGTTTAAGCAGATTGATATGCCTGTTAGGTGTTTTCTTGCTTCTTTAAAGAAATGGGGTAGAAAGAGTAGAACGATAACATAGTTCACTTTGTTCTTCTCTTTACAAAGTAGCCAACGACTTAAAAGAAAGACATTGCACAACAAGTGACCATTAAAAAATAATATACATACGAAAGAATAAAAAATAAGCAGAAATTGGAAGTAGAAAAGAAATGGAAGAAAAATACCCAAAACTTCAAAATGCAATATGATCATAACAAATTTGTATCATCATGGACAGATCGAACAAACTCCAAAACAGATTTTGTGGGCTTCCGACTCAAATAAACAGCCTCCATGCTCCCCAAAACGTTCCTAAGAAGTGACACCATTTCACAACAAGTAGCCAATGACTTAAAAGAAAGATATTGCACAACAAGTGACCATTAGAAAATAATAAACAGAAGAAAGAATAAAAAGATAAGCGGAAATTGGAAGAAGAAAAGAAATGGAAGAAAAATACCCCAAAACTTCAAAATGCAGTATGATCATAACAAATTTGTATCATCATGGACAGATCGAACAAACTCCAAAACAGATTTTGCAGCGGGCTTCCGACTCAAATAAACAGCCTCCATGCTCCCCAAAACGTTCCTAAGAAAGGATTCAGCTCCCTACCAACCAACATGCATCACATCCCATAACTTTCATTTCTTCATAAACAATGTAACTAACTCAAGGTAAAAAAAAAAAAACAGAACAAGAACACTAACCAACTTCTAAGGAATCAGCTCCCTGCCAACATGCATCACATCCCATAACTTTAATTTCTTCAAATACAAAGGATTTAACTCAAAGTAAAAAAAAAAACAGAACACGAACTCTAACCAACAAAAATAGAAAAACCAACCTTAACCCTTGATCCTTGCAGTCCATCGAGAGGTTCAGCACTGGACATGATCGAGAACATTCGGTTCCCAGCCACAGGTTTGGCCATCGACAAAGATTTTCAGAGGGAAATGAAATTTTTGGAAATGGGTAGTGAACAAAAATAAGGCTGAAATGATTTTGTTTGGAGAGTGGGGAAAATTCTGGCGAGTGAGGAGAAAAGGGAATACATGGGGTTCGGTTTACAGGAATTTTTCTTAACGATTGTTGGAAGAACAAAGAGATGTGAGGAGATTTAAGGGTAACGACACAAATGCAGAATGTTAAATCCAAAATGGCGAAATGGCCAATTGAATGTTTAAGGAAGTTTGATCTGCCTGCTAGCTGTTTTCTTGCTTCTTTATGGAAATGTTGCAGAAAGAGTAGAACGATGACATAGTGCATAATGTGTTTCTCTTTACAAAGTAACCAATGACTTACAAGAAAGACACCACACAACAAATGACCATTGGAAAACAATATACATATGAAAAACTAAAAAATTTGCAGAAATTGAAATTGAAATTGGAAGTAGAAAAGAAATGGAAGAAAAATACCCTAAAAGTTGCAAGTGCAATAGGATCATAACCAATTAGTATCACCATCAATAGATCGAACAAGCTCCAAAATGGATTTTACAGTGTGATTCTGACTCACATAAGCAGCCTCCAGGACTGGGAAATCGTTTCTAAGAAAGGATCATCACAACCCATAACTTTAAATTATTCAAAAACAATGCAATGAAATCAAAACAGAAAAAAACAGAACAATAACTAAAAAATAAACCTTAACCCTTGATCCTTGATCCTTGCAGTGGATTGGAAGGTTCGGCACTCGACAAGATCGAGAACAATGGATTCCTATCAGCAGGTTTCGGCATCGACAAAGGATTTCGGAGGGAAATGATAATTTTGGAAATGGGTGGTGAAGAAAAATAAGGTTGAAACGATTTTGTTTGGGGAGTGGGAAAAATTATGGCCGATGGGGAGAAAAGGGAAGACATGGGGTTCGGTTTACAGGGATTTAACAAAGAGATTGTGAGGAGATTTAAGAGCAACGACAAGAATGGCGAATGTTAAAACCCAAAAGACTAAATGGCCAATTGAATGTTTAAGCAGATTGATCTGCCTGTTAGTTGTTTTCTTGCTTCTTTACGGAAATGGGGTAGAAAGAGTAGAAAGATAACATAGTTCACTTTGTTCTTCTCTTTATAAAGTAGCCAATGACTTAAAAGAAAGACATTGCACAACAAGTGACCATTAGAAAATAATATACAGAAGAAAGAATAAAAAGATAAGCAGAAATTGGAAGAAGAAAAGAAATGGAAGAAAAATACCCCAAAACTTCAAAATGCAGTATGATCATAACAAATTTGTATCATCATGGACAGATCGAACAAACTCCAAAACAGATTTTGCAGCAGGCTTCCAACTCAAATAAACAGCCTCCATGCTCCCCAAAACGTTCCTAAGAAAGGATTCAGCTCCCTACCAACCAACATGCATCACATCCCATAACTTTCATTTCTTCAAAAACAATGTAACTAGCTCAAGGTAAAAAAAAAAAAAAACAGAAAAAGAACACTAACCAACTTTTAAGGAATCAGCTCCCTGCCAACATGCATCACATCCCATAACTTTAATTTCTTCAAATACAAAGGATTTAACTCAAAGTAAAAAAAAAACAGAACACGAACTCTAACCAACAAAAATAGAAAAACCAACCTTAACCCTTGATCCTTGCAGTCCATCGGGAGGTTCAGCACTGGACATGATCGAGAACATTCGGTTCCCAGCCACAAGTTTGGCCATCGACAAAGATTTTCAGAGGGAAATGAAATTTTTGGAAATGGGCAGTGAACAAAAATAAGGCTGAAATGATTTTGTTTGGAGAGTGGGCAAAATTCTGGCGAGTGAGGAGAAAAGGGAATACATGGGGTTCGGTTTACAGGGATTTTTCTTAATGGTTGTTGGAAGAACAAAGAGATGTGATGAGGTAAATGTAATATTATATCTTCTAACCATTGTCAACTTAAATATGCTTTTGACTATAACAAGTGGGTTTGCTGAAATTGAATGATCAATCCCACGAAAACTCTGAAACCGGGGATCTCGGCGCGCATTTTACTTGACCTAAGCGGCTGGCTTGGCTCCCTCTTTTTTTTCTCTCTCCCTCTCTACCGGCTGCCATGCTGGGTGAAGAACTCTAAGCACCTACTAGGCGGGATCGGGTTTTGCTTAGGCAAGAAAAGCGGAGAGGATCCCCACGAAAACTCTGAAACCGGGGGATCTCGGCGCGCGTTTTACTTGACCTAAGCGGCTGGCTTGGCTCCCTTTTTTTTTCTCGCTCCCTCTCACAGGCTGCCATGCTGGGTGAAGAACTCTAAGTACCTACTAGGCGGGGGTCGGGTTTTGCTTAGGCAAGAAAAGCGGAGAGGATCCCCACGAAAACTCTGAAACCGGGGATCTCGGCGCGCATTTTACTTGATCTAAGCGGCTGGCTGGCTTGGCTCCCTCTTTTTTTTCTCTCTCCCTCTCTACCGGCTGCCATGCTTGGTGAAGAAATCTAAGGACCTACTAGGCGGGATCGGGTTTTGCTTAGGCAATAAAAGCGGAGAGGATCCCCACGAAAACTCTGAAACCGGGGGATCTCGGCACGCATTTTACTTGACCTAAGCGGCTGGCTTGGCTCCCTCTTTTTTTTCTCGCTCCCTCTCTACCGGCTGCCATGCTGGGGAACTCTAGTGACCCACTAGGCGGGGGTCGGGTTTTGCAACCCTTAGCAGCTTGGTCGTATTGTTTTGTTTCTATCGGCTGTTATGTTGGGTGAAGAACTCTAAGAACTTGCCGACTTTGCTTTCTACCTGACCTAACAATCATATTTTGCTTTCAAACAATCTTATACAAATGTGTATGGCCAAAAGAGGGATTTAAAATTAATATAAAAAAGGCATTAGAATATGGCAAAAAAGGGGATTAAAATTGAGATAAAAAAGAGAACCGCACATATTATTATGTACATAATTCACAATATTCAGAAAATGAACCAAGTGTTCTACTCATTTCTAAGCTATCAATATATGCATTTTCAACATATGTAACATATTCAAAGAACAAATACAATCACAAATCCGAGCTCCGTTCTCATGCGTTAGGCATACATGCTTTTTTATGCTAAAAAGCGAAGTAGACATGGTACTTATTCTAAGCATAGAGCATTGCAAAAGTTTCTAAATTTTGACATTTTTAGCAAAATTTGCAAAATGAAAATTTCCCAAAGGACATGGAATGTGCAAGGCTACAACCCCACCCCCCACTTAAAAATATGCATTGTCCTCAAAGCATTTTAAGCAAGATTCTACGGATGGAAAAAAAAAGAAAAAGGAGAACAGAAGACCTCCCCTTGTAACCTAGTTTCTTCATGGAAGCTTGCTTGCAAAGATCCCAAGTTTGGTTATATTTCATTTTCCTTTATTCCTACAAAAAGAAAACAAGAATTTCCATCGAATTTTATTAAAAAGGTTAAACTAAAAATTTTAGAAAAATGTGCAGAATTGTTTAAGCTCGGTTGCATTTTCTAAGCATCACTTGAATTATTAAAACGACCTAACAAATATTCAATACAAGTTCGTAATTCATAACCTACCAAAAAGTTCAAAAAGATTGTTGTAGGTGTTCCACCAAACCTTTTGTAAATTACATACATCAATAAGAAAGAAGCAAGATGCCCAGTTTTTTTGAACTGCTGTTTTTCTCTTCTTTTTTTTTCTTTAACTTGCTGTAAATTGGAGATGTTTTCCATAACTACTTTGGCTTATGTAATTTACCTTCTCCCTAAATGCAACCATAAATCAAACAAAGTAGATGAATAAATTTACACCACAGAAATCCATCCTATGAAGACTAGAGCGGAGAAAGATGGGATAAGGATAAAGCATAGGAAGAGCAAATACCCGATGGGAAGTAAACTGATAAAAAATACTTTGTGTTGAGAGTAATATATCCCGAACCAATTTTCTGGCAGCCATTAAGATTTACCCACTGCAACTCTGCACACAAATATTTTCTTATAAACAATAATTAACACAATCTAATTGGTATCTTATGGATATAAAAGACAGCATGGATCCATATTGGAAGGATTTCAAATTAGTCTACGAACAAAGAATTTGGAAGGATTTCAAATTAGTCTACGAACAAAGAATTTGGAAGGATTTCAAATTAGTCTACGAACAAAGAATTTGGAAGGATTTCAAATTAGTCTACGAACAAAGAATTTGGAAGGATTTCAAATTAGTCTACGAACAAAGAATTTGGAAGGATTTGTGATCAACTAAGGAGCTCTCGACTTTCTCCGCTGGAATTTACCTTCCTTGGGTACTTATCGACCAGAGACTGGAAGTAGTTGTGCTCTTCGTCCACAGTAGTCATCCAAAGAGCAAGGGAAAGACCACGACGCGCAGTGGAATAGGAAAAAGAGCGTCGAGCACAGCTTTCGTGTCACCAGCAATCGCTTTTCCTTTATTGGTAGACCGAAAAGGCTTTGTCAAGCAGGCAGGCATGATTGTCACTCGATCGACAGTTGAGAAATCCAGCGCTGTTAGGGCTAGGAGAAGAAGATGGCCGTGAATCGCGATTTTGAGGAAGACGAAGAAGATAAGAGAAGGGGAGAGGACGAGAAAGTAGAGAGAAAGAGCCGTTAGAGAAGAAGTAGGGGAAGAAATTCTTTTATTTAAAATTCAATTGCATTATTTATTTATTTATTTAATTTCTTTTTTTTATTTATTTAATTTAAATAATATACATAAATTTGCAAATTGGAATATATAGTTATATTACTTATTATAGAATATCAAATGAAAATAGTGATTAGAAGAAATGTCTAAAATAAACAAAAATAATAAATATTCAAAAAAAAAAATCTTTAAAATCTGGGGATAGGGATCAACAAGTTATTGAAAATTTTTTCCTCGCCAAGTAGAATTGCTTTATCAACGATTCGATGAATGTATCTATGTTCAATTCGTGTGTGTACATGTATGAATCAAGTTCATTTCGTTAGGATGAGGCTCATCAATTTAATTAGGGATCGGTCTTATGATGAAACAATTCATTGCATTGATAAATCCAATATAAAAAACCATTTTACCTATACTCATTAGATAAATCCAGTTCCTCAATGAGCGACTATGTGGATAAGATATATTTATGTACATATCTTATTATTTATAATTTATAAGAATTATATACACTAGACTCATCGTGGCTAGTGGCTTACTCAGAAATTGAATCAAATAGGCCTTTTTAACTCAGTGGTAGAGTAACGTCATGGTAAGGCGTAAGTCATCGGTTCAAATCCAATAAGGGGCTTTGGCTTTTTTCATAAAACTCCATCGTAGTATTCATATTTGATTGAGGGAAACGTGAGTGAGAGAGAAGGGGAGATGAGGGAAAAACTATAAAGGATTTAGTGAAGAAAAACCCATTTAAAATATATTTGAATTATTTGTGATAAAGCTCATTTAAAACCCAAAACAATTTCTTTATAACTAAAACAAATATTTTGTTTTTAAAATTTAGACTAAAAAAATCAAATTTTACTCCAAAAACTGAGATAAAATTGTCAGTAATGATAAAGCAAAAAAATATATTTTGTTTTTCAAATAATTATAATCCATAATTTTCAAGAAATGTGAAATTTCATTTAATAAGATAAAAAAAATTGTGAACATTAGTTTCCAACTTTGGCAATGGATGAAAGTATTAGAAATTGAAAATAATTGTTGGACAT